>NC_089200.1:22828289-23013289 GCF_963930695.1 Labrus bergylta
TTTTAATCTGCGCTCTGTGAACAGGAGAACAAGTGGACTCCATGTCCTCTGGTAGGTTCAGATCTAATCACGTTGAAAAGCAGCCGTGTAGCCAGCAGCGCTCCATAATTGGTTGACCTCAGAAACACTGCAACTCTTTCTGAAGATTTGCTTTTTTATGGCCGATGCTAAAATGCAGACGGCTGGTGCTAACGATGGTTCTCCTCCCTTTACTGTCTAATTCATCAGATTGTCCTCACAGATTTGGAGCGGGCGGGCGGGCGGCTGGCAACTTGCTCACAGCTCTGTTACGATTACGGCGGCTAATTAAAGACAGCATCTGGGGCCCGGCGAGATGGAGAGGCAGAGGGCAGGTTTTTACTGGGCAGCAGAAGGAAAGCTCTGTCTGTGATGTAACACCAGGGCCAGACTCCAGGACACACTCCTGGACATTACAGTTTGTCCGTTTTCTCATCAGTGATTGGTGTTGATTTCTTTTGCACGCTGCAGAGCCTGCAGATCTGTGTGCGTGTGTGTGTGTTTCTGTGCGTGTGTTCCTTTTGTCTGTTGAGGGAGATGAGAAGCATCTTTTTAATTTGCTCTATAATTGAATTTGGCCCATGGGCATGCAATACTCTTTTGAGGAATGGCAGCAGATGAGAAGGGGATGAAAAGAAGTTGCAGAAGAAAAGAGAAGGGAAGAGGGTGAGGGCTGGCAGAAAGATGGAGGGAGAGGAGGAGGAAGAGGAGGAGGAGGAAGAGGAGGTGACTTATGGGTGGAGGGAAATAAAAAGTACAGAGGGAAGGAAGGGGAGATGTGGGAGGAGGAGGAGGGAGGACACAACATCATACCCTCAGTCATCTGTGAGACTTCATAAGCAGCGGCTGCATCGGCGAGTGGCTGGCAGTCAAGTCAATATGACATATGAATATTGCAGGAGCCATTCTCTCCCCTCCTGCCCTCCTCAATTATTAATGTCTGGCTCAGAGTTGGTTCTCAACTTTTTACTCCAGGCGTTCCTCTCCACTACTCCGGAAAAGAATCCCAGTCAGACGGACAAAGAGACGCAAACACAAAGAGAAAACTGAGCCCACCAGACAAACACAGGAGGACGTGCAGGGGGCAGCATGAGACGAGGTTTATTTCTTCAAGATAAATTGAGTTAACTCTTTTTTTATTTTTTTTTTTGCCTTACATGCCAGCCCAAACCATCAGAAACAAAGGAAATGTCTGTACCAATATTAAAAGTACAAGAGTGGAGTTGTTAAGCAGCTGTTTTAATCACCTTTTATATTACATTTCAATGTACAGGCAGCCAATTTAATGCATGTCTGCGTGCATAAAATCAATTTCTCCAAAGAAGAAATACGATCACAGTTAAAGTGTGCTTTTAAAGATAGAGTCACACAGGGTCATTGTAGTTTGAGGCACATTTTAGTGCAGAGATGTCTCTAACTACACACACTCACTGATGTGTTAATATTGAATCTTTGTGAAGGGTGTGGAGGAATCTGCAGCTCGTGGGCCTTTTTAAAAACCAGCTCTGTGGAGTTGAGAGATGATGCTCAGGTTCAGAAAGAGTTGAGATGTATGCTAAAGTAGGACACGTTCATTTTATTCATCATTTTGTGTCTATAATATCAAACATGTTGATTGGTTTTGGTGAGGTAATTTGAATTTGTTGAATCAGCTCTTTTAGTCAAACATTATTTTATTTTGAAGGCTGTATGTTAAGTCTCGCAGCCCCTATAGGTGCATCAGAAAGGTCCATGTTTGACTCATCAGTAAAGAAAAATACAAGTTTAGCATTATATTATTAAACCACCAAAATATCTCCAAACTACTGAAGTTGAGTCACTTTTCTTGTCGATCATGTTTTCTCCCTGCTTTGAGCTGGTATAGGCTCAGCATTTTCTTCAGTGTCGATATCACACATTTCAGCTGTGTTTCCATTCCACTCCAAGGCTTTATGGGAAATTAGCGCTTACTGTCATAAAGTTAAATCAACAGTATAAAGGAATTCAGATTGGTGAACTTCGGTCTCCACGGACGGTCTCTTAGTGCAACTACACTGTTGTAAAACACACACAGTGCTGTTAACTCCTCCCCCTCATAGACAACGTGCATTTGTTGACAATCAGAGGGTGGAGAAGCCGGCAAACACATTGTGAGAGGCCAAAGAATCATGAATCAACAAGTTTAAGTGTTATTACTGAATTTTTCCAAAATAGAACTTTGCTAGCATCTTCAGCCCCTTGTTTGCTTACTGTTATCATGTGGAGTACATTTATGTGTATTCATCTGTTACCATGATGTCTTTAGGCTGTGGCTAAATGGCTCCATTTGAGTGGGTCTTTCATTACATGCTGAGATAGGTTTGTAAGGTTCCAAACTTATGAAGCTAACTTGATTGAGAAAACTTTTTGGCTTAATATGGATTTATTTGTTTATATATTTAATATCAAACCTGAGATTAATGTGGGTTAGATGACTTACTGCACCCGTTAAAGCTGCTGAACATGAGACAATTATGACACAGATAACAATACAGCCTAAAGTTACATCTCAAGCTGTTCTGAATAATATCTGCAGGGATGTACACTTTGCTTCTTGCTTGGTCACACTGGTTTCTCTTCTTAGCTTCATCTGTCACCATCCTCTTCCTCTTAGCCTCAGCCATTGTAGCTAACAGAACAGAACATAGACGGGCTCACTGGCTGCTTTTTAGTTGAAGGCTGCTGTGTGAACTAGTGCTGTAAAGCCGTATGTACTTCTCATGAGATGAACTCGGCTCACTGCCAAAGTTACTTAGTGCTGAAAACAGGCGACTAAGACACTCTGTGCACATGAGAGATGAGCCATTCTCCCTGTTTACTAGAGTGACAAATTCTGTTTGGATACACCTGTAAAAGCCTTATGACCTTTATTAGATTTAAAGTTGACCTATTATGCTGACCCCCATTTTCAAACTCACATACTTGTAGTTGTAATTTATTTCGGTCAACATATACAGTTTTCCATTAGGAAACGCGTAGAAATGCTACATACATACAGTGTTACAATGCTGGATGTCCATACTAAACATGGACAAAGTTTCAGATCATGGGGAAGACATATGTTGGAGTAATATCAGGATAAGTCTGCAGAGGGCGCTGATCAGCTTGTTCTGCAAAACAGCTGTTGAGATCTCATAGGCACTGGAGAGCAGCCCACCCCTGGCAGCCCTGCAGTGTTCTTCCCCCAGAAGGCTTTCAGAGAGCTGGCCACTTACACTTAGATGAAAGTGGACACATGGGGAGGGAGGGCCTTAAAGAGACAGAGACAGCAGCTGACACGAACCCTTCAGGCTGATGCTGACATGCGGGTTTTTACAGACACCATTTTAATAATTTACACTTTATTGATCCTGCAAGGGGAAATTCATTTTTACACTCCGTCTAGTAAACATGCTACAGAAACATAGGCTGAAATACACACACATGCACAAACAGGATCCTATGGACATGCACTAATGGAGAGGGCACAGAGTGAGGGGGCTGCCCACAGTGGGCACGGTTAGGTGCCTTGCTCTAGGGCACCTCAGCAGTGCTGTGGAAGTAGACTGGCACCTCTCCGTCTACCAGGCCAATTTCTGGACTTGGTCCTTGCTGGGACTTGAACCGGCCACCCTCTGATTCCCAATCCAAGTCCCTACAGACTGAGCTACTGCTGCCTTCAATATAAAGCAGACGTGCTCTGGGTTTCAAAGTCTGACAACATGTGTTAGGTGGGGGTTGTTTCTGTTTGTATAAATCCAATGAAGAAATCGTGAAACAGACTGGAGATTATAACACCGTTTAATCGGCCGAGGTCAGACAACTTCATCAAACAAGCATGCTTCCAAATCACTTGACTGACAAAGTGCTGACAAAGTAACAGTGTTCACAGTGCTGCTTATATTCTGTCAAAAAGGTGCAACCCCCAAATTCCTTTCCATTTGGGTACATCACCATAAAACAATAAAGATGACATGACACTGATTTGTATACGTAACAACTGTAGACTCTCTGTCTAGCAAACAGTTGCTGACAACATATGCTTGGCTCCTATCCAAACATAGATCTGCTACTACTTAGGTGCTTCGCTCATATAAGGTTACAGCTTCAGACACCTAAAGGTAGGAGTGTTAACAGGTGGTAGGCAGACTTGAATAATACATTTCACGAAGTTACAAGATTAATGAATTTCATGAAAATTCGTACTAACAACATGAAAGGTGATAATGAGGATAATATAGGATATTTAAAGATAAAGCAAAGAATAAAAATATAAAGTAAAGAATAAAAATATAAAGTAAGGCTTGATCAAATGTGCAACAGGTTCACAGACCTGTGAGGAGGTGGAGGTTATTCAGAGTCACAGCAGCATTCAGGTAGCTCCAGGTAACTCCAGGAGGGCCATGACGGAAATCTACCAGCCCCACTTGTGATATTCTTCTTATGTAAAAAAAAAAAAAATACAGATTGTTTCTCATCAATATTTATCATCTAAATGCAATTAAGCTCAGGACTAAAAGTGAGCATTAAAGCAACAATGAAGGCGTCTTAGGTAAGGACCTGTTTGTCATGACTGTTTGTCCTTAGTTATGCAAACTGTATGATTTCCCCTAGGCTGATGACATCACAGCACCTGGTGACCTTACCTGCAGGTTAGACAGGGAGAGAGAGGGCAGTGCTGTGATGTGAAGGCTGAAGGGAGGGCTGAGTCAGAGGGACCAGCAGGAGGTCTGCCCCAGCTGGGTGGACGTCAAGGTCTAAACACACACACACACACACACACACACACACACACAGACACACACACACACACACACACACACACACACACACAGACAGACACACACACACACACACACACACACACACACAGACACACACACACACACACACACACACACACAGACAGACACACACACACACACACACACACACACACACACACACACACACACAGACACACACACACACACACACACACACACACACACACACACACACAGACAGACTATTTTGCATGTTGACCTTGTTGAGCTGACAGAGTTAGTAGGAGCAACACCTCTCTTTGGCTGCATAATGTGTTTGCACAGAGAGCTGTGTTGGGTTACTGTTTGTGTGTCTGTGCTCGTTTGTTTATCTGTGTGTGTGTGTGTGTGTGTGTGTGTGTGTGTGTGTGTGTGTGTGTGTGTGTGTGTGTCTGTGTGTGTGTGTGTGTGTGTGTGTGTGTGTGTGTCTGTCTGTGTGTTTATCGGTGTGTATGTGTATTTATCTCCGTTTGTGTAGCTTTGCTTAAACTCCCACCGGCCTCTGATTCATGGGTACAGTTTCCAAATGTTCCAGAGTGAATGAAGAGAAACAGGAGGAGAGGCTGAGGTGTTTCAGGATCAAATATTGTAGAGAAGAGCCGAGGTTGAATCATTTGGTTCTGATGACAGCAGAATTGACAGGCTGACAGTTTTAGTACATGTGTCTTCATTCAGAGCTGGTGTGTGGTCGTGATCAGATCCCTGCTGTGAGATTGTGTTTGAGTGATGATAAAGAGAGTCAGCTGGATGTCTTCATCAGCCCTGTGGCTGCAGACAGAGAGGAGGCTGATGTTTTTCTGCTGCTGTCAGACACAAACTTCAGCCTGCAGTCTGCTGTGTCTCTGGTTCACAGTGAAGCTCACAACATGCTCAGTGCAGACTGAATCAGAATTCAAAATCAAACTGTCAAGTGCTGACAGCCAGCAGCTGATTGGTCAGATTCTTGACCAATTTATACGACTGAGCTATTTATTTATTTGTTTAGTCCGCACGCAGGAATACAAATACAAGGCACATAAAGAAAACATAAAAGCACGGTGTGGGTTCAGTAGAAGCCTACAAAGGGCTCATATTAAACCACAACCAGAAGATATATAAGACAATACAAAACCACCCAAACTAACTATCCTACATGACATATGAAGTGCAGAAATTTAGCATGAACACGCCAAAAAAAAGAAGAGAAACATTTACAAATATAATTGCCAATATCTAAAAGAGATGGTTACTGTTGCAATATATGTTTTTTTGTCATCCATCTTCCATAAATGCATCAGAGATGATTGATCCAGCTTTCATGATGTCCTTTATGCGTTGATAATGATGTTATTATAATGAGATGCCACTGCAGTAATGGCAGCTTGTCAACTTCCTGCTAACTTACCTGCTCTAAATGTTTCAAGTTTCACTCTGATTTTATTTTTTTTAACTAACAAACTCTTATTTCTCTGATTGCATCAATCTGCTCGCCTCTGTTTCATCCCTCTCTTCAGCCCTGTTACTCAGAACAAAGCTGATAGATTAAGAGAGGACGACACAGGGATGGATGACAGAGAGGCCTACAGTCACATTGTGTGTGTGTGTGTGTGTGTGTGTGTGTGTGTGTGAGTGTGTGTGGCTCTGGCTCCGATCCAGTTGGGCCTGAGGACTACATGTTGCAGCTTTGATGAAGAAAACTCTGCAGCTCCTCTGTTCTCGCTCTGCTTCCCCTCTTTTTTTCACGCTCTCACAGTTTTGCCTTTCCCCACAGTCTTTCCCCGCCTCCCCTCGATTTGTTAGCTCTCTCCTCATCCACACCACACCCTCCCCTCCCTCCCTCCCTCCCTCCCTCCCTCCTTGCACCCTGCCAATGTGATCCATGAGTTTTGCTCCGGCAGAGACTTGCTGAGTCGGCAGAAGGAGAGAATATTTACAGATCAGTCAGACGGGTTTGAGCTCGGCTGCTGCTGCACGCTCACAGCTCCTCGTCAATCACTGCTGCAACACACACTCAGGGCCCAGCCACACACACAAACATTGACACACACACACACACACACCTATATGTTCATTCAATACCAGGGCTAAACCCCAATCAGAGACTTTGTCTGCTGCATACATGTTAAGGTCTCCGGATTAAGCTACCTTCATCATTAGCTGTCTTATATTTTGAATCCATTTATCCATGCTGTTGTCACACTTGACCGCAGACGCTTAGATTCCGCCGCAGTTGTGGAGGCAGCATCAGCAGTCTGATTCAGCTACAGTCATCCAGAAGTCAAAACGGCACCAAGTATATCTATGACTGGTGTTCATGCGTTATCCCAAACTAAGGCCGTGTTTACACAACACTGTACTCGCCCTCCTCCAAGACTTAATTAAAAAACACAAGATCTGCTACCACATCTCAAATATTAAATATAGCTTTTGCTGGAATATAAAATCCTTCTGAGTCGTTTACTAAATAGTCGGTCGAGAATGAAGTGATGCGATGAAAGAAGATTGATAGGGTTATGTCTCATCTCAGCTGTCATCCATCGACGATGAATGACATGTCATCAAACAGCCAAACCCTACAGATATAACATCTGAGCGAGAACAGATAGACTTGCTGAAAGGTAAAGACAAAAACAGAAACAAACAGGAAGGAGGAGGTAGATGAGGCAGTCATTTGTTTCCTTGTTCTCTTTCTCTCTCTCTCTCTTTCTCTCTCTCTGCAGACGCTCGGCTTCAGATGAAATGGACAGATTGATATTAAAAGTTGCTCCTGCAGCGGAGAGTAACTGTGCAATTTTCTTAAGTAAAAGGACATTTTAGTGTTGACCTTTATGAATCTATTTCTTGAGACATTTCTCTCTGATGCACACACACAGTCACACACTGACACACACATTGTCACATTCACATTGTCATATTCACATTTCACAGCAGCAGCATGCCAAGTGTCTCCGTGCGGAACTAAAATCTTTGAAAGCCACTTTGTAAGGTTGGTCCACTGGCTAATTCCATTCAGTGTGAAATGAAATTGTGAGCTTCTGTGAGGCCTCTCCAAGTCTGCAGCTCCTTGAAGGAGGATTTTAAAAGAGCAAAGGTTTGACACAAAGTGGCTTTGTTGATTGCGTGAAATTAGGTCCTGCATATGGGCTTTTTTACCGCACTCTGCTCTTATGCAAGGCCCGTTCTCCCTCTTATATAGAGCCTGCTGGCAGTTCCATTACTCTGCTGACAGAAGCATATGACAATAGCCACCCTGTGTGGTAATATGATTACATTAACATGGAGGAATGGAGCCAGTTGCTCCCAGAAAGCTCATATCAAACCGGCTGCTCTCTGAACGGCTGCTTTACTGCATTTAACAACAAAGACTAACACAAACGGACACTTTCCACGGCTGCACCGCTGTGTTTTCTTACATTTTACTCTGGGTACTTGTTCATGACTAACTGCTCTCTGCTCCTCTGCTTTTGTCTGTGCAGGCTCAGACAATGAGTGGGGGCATCTCAGATGCAGAGGAGGTCATGATGCGGCTGAAGCAAACTGCAGACATGATACGAAAGGTAAGAAAATCAGCACAGGTGGCTCTCTCACCTGCTGACATCATGGTCAAAGTGGACACTCTCACATCTGTTTCAGTAACGTGAGGTGCTTCTGTTGTTGATAAAAACTGAGTTGAACTTGTGATTTTATCTCATGCTTCTAAGTATCAAAAGTCTAAAATCTAAATATAACTGCAAAATATATCCACACTCATAGTGAACTCGAAGAGAACTTTCTAGGAATCTAACTAAGGAAACTATTATAGAGAAGCATCAGTGAGAGCAGTGATTTTGTGAAGCTACAGTCATTTTAGAGGAACTTTATTTTTGGTGTGTGCTGAAATATGATATGATACGATAGAAATGTGCTGCAGAAAAACATCAATACATTAACAGCAAACATGCAGGAGAACCGAGACTAAGCCCTAAAAAGTGTTCCCTCTTTTTATTTGATCTAATTATTTGCATCATCTCTAAACTGAAAGTTTGTTTCTTCAGTCTGATCCCTTTGGCCGTTAAAGTGCAGCAGCTCCTGTCTACACATATGAATAGACTTTGACTTTAACTCTAAGTTTAACTTATTAATGATTCAAAATCAATTTAATAGGTGGACGATTGAGAATCTCTCTGTTTAAAGTGCAGCCACATTTTAAAAGACTGCATCTGTGCTTGGTGTGACAATATGACAGTTATTCTTTAGCTCTTAATACCATAAGATGTAGCTGTAAAGTTAACTACTGTTACAGAGCTCAGAGCAAAGTTTTAGGGAGAACAGAGCAGATCTATGTGGTTTGTTATTAAAGATTAAAATGCACAGCGGGACGACATGCAGCTCCTCCAGAAATGTTTTCAAAGCCACAGCAGGGGGCAGATTTTACAGATTATTATTTTACAACATCATTAGTTGGGGAAGTGGTACATAAGAACTGATTTCTGATCAGCAACCACTTAGTGTGTGTGTGTGTCTCTGTGTGTGTGAGAACAGGGACAGACAGGGGCAACGTAAACTCTATTCGACCCCACGTTGTTGCTGTAATTAACAGATAACCTTTAATGAGGCGTCGGCCTCACAAGCCCTGACCGACGAAATGTCACGTTTAACCTGACAGCAACACACACACACACACACACACACACACACCACACACACACACACACGCACACACGCACACACACACACACACACACACACACACACACGCACACGCACACACACGCACACACACGCACACACACACGCACACACACGCACACAAACACACACAGACGCACACACACACACACACAGACGCACACACACACACACACACACACACACACACACACACACACACACACACACAGACGTACAGTGAATAAAGTGTCTTGTTAGGCTATAAATGTCATCTGACTGTAATGCTTAGTGTGTGTGTGTGTGTGTGTGTGTGTGTATGTGTGTGTGTGTGTGTGTGTGTGTGTGTGTGTGTGTGTGTGTCTGTGGGGTGGGAACAGGCTGGTAAAGATCATCCTGTCAGTGTGTGTTGTCATCTTGGCTTGACATGAACATTGACCTGACACATCAGTCTGATCTGTTGATTGTTTGATACGTCTAAAATGATTTGAAGCTCTTAAAATGTGATAAGAAAAACATCACAATCATTTCATGAAGACAAACAGAGGACAACTTTACTTTTTATACAGACATCCTTCAAGGGGAAATTTTATAACCAGCCGCGTATCACTATATAAAGATATCATAACGATTAATCCCGCCCCTCAGTGATAACTGCATGAAAGCTCCCCGCTCATGTGCCAGCAAAACACTGCTGGGTGGAGTTTTTTTAGATGCCTTTTAGAACTACAACTTATACCCCTGCATTTTTACTGTGCCGGCACCACGGAGAGCCGCCTTTAGAGAGGGGCGGAGCCAGAATCAAAGCATCACATCCGAGATCAGCCTGTAGAACACAAACAAGGCAGAAAGCTGTTACTGAGGATATTACGGTGGCCCTGAAGGTCGACTGCAAATATATTTTGCAAATGTTTTTGCGTGCATATAACTATTTTTGCGTGCAGTGAAATACATTTGAAGTTTACGTCCTGGGCTACGGTAGGGCATGGTGGAAAACTATTTAAATTCTGTTATGTTGGAGTCCGACATTCAGGACTACTTTTACGAGCATGAATACAGCTAGAAAGAATTACAGCATGCAGAGGAGCAAGACAACGTCGCAACAGAGCGTGGAGCAACTCCAGCTGGTGTTACGGTTTAATGACCATGTTAGCTGGTGACCCACAGCCCAATGTATCAGTGCTTGTTTCAAACTTTCTTACTTTCAACTTCATTTTTGTCAGCTCTTGCTTTAACGTCATCTTGTGGTGAATCTTTACCTCTGCCCTTTCCCCTCACCTCCTTCTTCTTCTTTCTGTCAATCAGTCCCCTTGTTATTTTCTTCCTCTTTATCTACTATTTCTCCTTTTCCTTTCTGTCCTCTTTAGTCACTTCTTCTAGGTCTTACTTCTTTTGACCGTCTCTTCTTTTTTCTTGGCTGCCTTCTTCTTCTCTGCTCTTTTTGCCATCTCGACCTTCTTGCCTTCTCGTATTCTTCTTCTTCTTCCCTTCTCCCCTTGAATACTTCTTGGTCATCTTTTTTGCCTTCTTCTTCATTGTCTTCAGTTGTCTTCTTCACCTGTAACTGTTGGGAGGTCATCACGTAACATCTTATACCCTGTAAACATGACAACGATCTCATCCAAAAACAGCAATCTTTTGCTGTGCGTTGGCTGTTCTTCTACACTACGAAGGTGTTTTGGGTGCTTGAAAACGGTAGGTTCTGAAAAATTATCCCAGAGTGCAAACTTTTGAAAACTGCACCTTGTCAGTCGCTGTGTTGACTGATACTGTTCCTTCTTGAAACACTGGTCCTATACTAGGGCTGAAACGATTCCTCGACTAACTCGAATAATTTAAGGACAAAAAATCATTGAGCAAAATTCTTTGGAATTGCATCGGACGTCACTTCCGGCCCGGCTTAGTGTTACCATACGGTGCATAAAGTGTCTCTGTGCACGTAATTAAACAGCTGCATTATGTTTTCTGTTCGTCAGTTTGTTGTTCTCCTCTCTTTTGTGGATGTTGTCATTCCATTGGATTACACATAGCATCGATATAAAGGCAAATATTCTCATTATAGCGTCGTGTAGCGGACTCTGTTGCTTCGGCCGCTACTTCTGTGTTGTTTTTTTACGTCACGTCTTACTTCAGGAAATGCCCCGCCCCCTCTCTCCTCTGACAGGGATAGTCCCCCGCTGTGAGGAGCATATGTGAACGGCTAGGTCGGGAGAATCTCCGGAGAAGTCCTCCTGTAAATATCTAGATATTATACGGAGTGCATTCTCTCTCTCGCTCTCTTTTTTTTGGGATATAAAGCAGAATTTTTTGTTTTTTTTGTTTTTACATTTCAGAAAATGTCTTCTTTTAAAAATCACCCAGAATGTAGCCCAATATTGCACTTATATGCACTAAATTGGTAAGATAATACTATGCAATTTAAGCAATAAAAATTCAGTTTTTTCTTTTTTTAAAAATTGTCTCTTTTGTAAATTGACTATTGCTCTTTAAAAAAACAAAAGTATTTGTGATCCGAATACTCGATTAATCGATAGAAAAATCGATAGAATACTCGATTACTAAAATAATCGATAGATGCAGCCCTATCCTACACACATGCGCATAATGCTTTCAGTCAATAGCCATGCGCGAGTAGATTGACAACTACAACAACGATGGACTCCTGAGTTCTGTTTGTGCTGCTCACTCCCAGTTGATTTAATTTACTCAATTTGTATTGTAGGGTCACTTGGAGTAACAACCCCACCTCATCGTATGTCCACAGAAATTATCGGGTGTTATCTGGTTTCACCTCAGCGCTCTTGTGATTGCACATGCGTGTGTTGTTTCAATACAAAGTCACACCATCTACTACTCTGGCATGTATAACAAAGTATTGTTTTTGAGTCGTTGTTGAGGATCCGTGTGCATGGTGCTTGCTATAAAACAAAAAGGAAAATTACCGCATTTTTAGAGGATTGTTCTCTTGTAGACGTGGCCTTGAAATATCGCATCTTGTCCTTTCCTGCATCCACATACACTGCTTGCCTTTCTATGTTTTCACGTCTTTGTGCGATCTGAAACAGAACTGCAGGTGGAATAATGTAGCGACATTCCCGCCTTGAAAAGTCAGTGGAAAAAAGGCCACTGAATCTTTAAACGAGGCTTCAAACCCAGCAGGAAACAATCTGTGTCCACATCAGAGCCTCTCCTCTTCTCTGTAAACTCACAGTTTCTCTTCCCCTCTCTCTCTTTCTCTCCCTCTGCTTCCTTCCTGCTTCCTATCAGCCTCTCTTTGAACACAAACTACTTTCTTGACAGTCCATTTATGGGGGTCGGATTGATGTGTGTCTGTGTGTTTCCAGAGATACACACTATAAAGAGGAAGTACAAACAGAGTATCATGTCACATCCATCAGGGAGCGGTTGAGTGTAATAAGGTTAAACTCTGCCCTCCATGTGGACTCAGAGGTAAACTGTGGCTTTCTTATTGTGGATAAAAAGATTGTTGAGAAACAGTTTGACAAAAGCAATAATCTCACACCTGATTGGTCTGTCGGGCTGTGAGACTCTCGTCCCGGAGAGCAGAGTGATTTGAATATCCATGAATATTATAATGGAAATGTATGGACGTCTCTGACTCGGGGAGCTCGACGTGTCAGGATGATTCTGAGGAGAGGAAATGGGCTTTCAGAGAGTGACATCCGATAAATGCTTCAGTGTCTTCAGATACTGATCCTCTACACAAACACACACAGGCAACTTTATCTGGTGTCCATGTTAAAGTGTGTTTGGATATTCATTGCTTCTGCAGCCATGAGTGAGGCCGTGTGAGCGTCATTTCACTGTAAATCGCTTTAGAAGTCAAACTGTCACCTCGCATCAGGAAGACATGAGATGGCCTCTGCATCCTGAGCAGATACCAGTGTGCGTGTGTGTGTGTGTGTGTGTGTGTGTGTGTGTGTGTGTGTGTGTGTGTAACTTTGTCGGCTGACCTGCACTGCAGCCCGATGCAGATGTACTCTTGTATTGGTTGCAACCCCCACCCTTAAGCGCGCACACACACACTCACAAAGACGAACACACACACACCAAGTGTCAAGATGTACGACGAACACAATCACATAGATATTCCCCCTGCATCTCCAGCTCTCGTCACGCCTCCCTGACTTTCTCTCATTGTCTGAATCCGAGATGAACACACACACACACACACACACACACACACACACACACGCACACACACACACACAGTTCCACAAATTAAACCACCCTCACAAACACGTTCTTCTTTAGGTTAGAGGACAATTTGTTCAGCATCTGTGAAATTAGACATGGGTTTACAATGTACCCTTTTCAATACTGATCACTGTCATACAACTTCTGTTGTGTGTGTGTGTGTGTGTGTGTGTGTTTTATTCTGAAAGGGCTTAAAGAAACCTCTGTTGTTCTTCTTTATGCAGCATCAGTTTAACTATATGCAGGTTTTTACCGGAGGAGAACATGTTAATGTATATTTATGGGTCCTGGAAACAGATTTCTCTGTTTCATACATTAAACCAAAACGCTCATTCATGCAGGATCCCCTTTAGGTCTACACGATTCTGTGAGAATGATTAAATCGCTCTCCAACCTGCTTTTACTTTGAGTAACAGACCAATACAGTCACTAACAGAATAGACCACTTATCTTTATTCTGAAGCCTTGTTCATACATTAGACATTTTGGGATGAGTTGCATGTGTGAAAAGCAAACAGCTACATTTTTTACCCTGACTTTAGTCAGAGCGTTTATCCGGTGTTGGATCGTTACTTTCTCCCTGTGTAAGCCATGTGCATCCTTTTTTTAACATCATGGTCCCCCCACAAAAGAAAAGTAAAAAAACACGTTAGGTACATAAGATAACAAGCAACTCACAAAGATTTCAGGAACTGGCTGTCTGGAATTTCTAGAAATCTTCAGATGTGTGCATGTGTGAAAATGGCTCAAGATTTACAGAACAGATTCTGTATAATGTGCTCTGTCAAATACAGTGCTTCTAGTTATTTGTGTGAAGATGAATGTACAGGGGAATAAGAGGTGCTTAACCATAACAGAGCGTGCTGTAATATCAGATAAACATATTGTTCAGTGAAGTGAAACAGTTCATATGTGAACACGAGGTAATGGAGTAACTGAGTTTAAACTGTGAAATTTGAGCCATCCGAGGCTCTAACGTCACAGCAGGATTCAGACTGTCTTCATGTCTTTTTCTTCAAGTTGTGATGCTCTCTGAGCTGTTCTGCATTTTCAGTTTTCTGTCCAAGCAGGTATATTTATTGTAGTTTTGGTCTGAGAGTGTCATTCATGTGGATTTGATGTTCTAATATCAGCGGATCAGAGGATTAGTTTGACTTCCTGATCCATGTCACCTCTGACACTTTTTCCATTCTTCTTTTGTTCTCTGCAACAGGCTCGCTCTCATGTGTCCACTCTGTGTCTTTGGTTTTCATGACTGCTTCTTCTTCTTGTAAGTGTTTACAGTTAAGGACGAAGGGTCATATTTAATGTCCTCGTATATAACACAGAATGAATACAAACTACATCTACGGTAAAGCATGTTTTTATGGGGTTCCCCCCTGGAGAAGAACATGCTCCTCCTCCATCACTTACTTTATGTTGTTGTATTATCTGATAGATTTTAATTATTTGTTTTTACTGATCCAGTTAATGAGATGAGTTTATGAGTGATGACTGCTGGAAAACAAACATGTTCCCTCTGCATGGTCGTGACATTTCACGTCCTGACGTGCTGTTGAAGACCGTGGTGTGAGGTTTAGCTCTGTGGCTCATAGCATATATTCAATGTGAATTATTGAGATGTCATTTCATGGAGCGTCTTCTAATTCTTCATATCCAACTCAAGGCAAAAGTATATACACTAGAGATTTTGGTTGGTGCGCTCAGGCGCCCACTGAAGGTCTGTGAGTGTAACTGCACAGTTGTAAAACACACAACAAAGACATTGCAAGAAGCGGAAGAACAATGTATACTAACAAGGTTCTGTAATATTACCACATTTCTTCATCAAATGACTCTGCTAGTGCCTTCAGCCCATTGTTTGTAGTAGGAGTTCATGGCATATTACTTAACTTTTCAACCGCAACATGACAAGCTTGGCGTCAGACTTGCAGCATACTGTTTCTTGAAGCTCTCTCCCACATATAAGTCTGCCAATATTTTCTCTAGTCCGGCGTATTGTTCTGTCACTCTCTATCTTTCTCTTCTTAGCTTACAGATTGTTGCTTTAAAGCTTCTGTAAGGAACTTTCCATTCGTGTAAAATGTTTTTTTTTCATTTACTTTTTCTTTTACATGAGCTAATGCTCAAATCTCATCCTGCTGTCTTAACGATCAAACATATCAGTCACAGAGAATTCTTGCTGCGGAAACTGTAAACAGTCAGTTTCTGCAGCGTGCTGCAACTCACTTCATTTGACGCACTGGACGGCAGTGGTGACATCATCAGTCTGGTCTTTGAAGGTCTTGTTTGCTTTCATAGGTCATATGGAGGCATCAGTATAAATTTGAGTCTGTTTTATAACCAGCCAACACGACAGAGAGACAAGTGTGTGTATTAACAGTAAAAAACAGAAAAAATATCTGACGAAAGGAAAACAACTCTCTGTGAGTAATTCTCTTGTTATCATGGCTCTGATTTTAAATAAAGGTAAACAATATTAAATTAAAGCAAACAACAAGTTTTCATTTACATCTCACATTAAGTTGAGATCATTTGTGATGATTTAAAAGATTAAAGATTCATATTTATGTTTCTAAAAGATTAGAAGCTGTAATGTTTTATTTTATTTAGGTCACACTAAAGAGGTTTATACAAAGACTGCACCCAGCTTGCTGTAGCCCCCCATCACCTGCATGTTTTAACCATGTCTTAAACATTACACTAAGTAACCTAATGTAATGTATAACATCACCTGAAATACGAAAGCCTCTGCTGAAGGAATGATTGCTCTAGCTAACATAGCTTTTAATCTACATGAATTTAAACAGGATTATGTTAATGACTATCTCCAGCGGCTCTCTGCAGGAGGTCCCATTCATTCTGTAAACACACGGCTGCTGCTTCTAAAAGGTTCAGAGTGTCCTGCAGGATGATTACTGGGCGCTTCACGTACGTGTCCTCCACATTTTAGAGGAATAGTTGAACACCTAGTGCTCTTTGCGGCGGGTCACGAGGTTACTTGGCCTAGAAATGCAAACTCCATCTCACTGTATGGGTTACATCTCTGCTTTTCAGACAACTGTACCACAGGCCTCTGTGTGTGTGTTTGTGTGTACTGTGTGTGTGTGTGTGTGTGTGTGTGTGTGTGTGTGTGTGTGTGTGTGTGTGTGTGTAAGAAAGACTGGACTCTAGTTAAATCAAAGCTGCCTCTGTGCTGCTCCCTGAATCCCCCGTCGGTGAAAACTCAGTTTGTCTGGGAGCTAAAAGAGAGCGGTGAATTATTAAAGCTCGCTGAAGCTTCACTCACAGAGAACCAGCAGACCACTGAGACACACACACACACACACACACACACACACACACACACACAACCACACACACTGAGAGGCCAGTCCACAGGGTCTGTCCATGGCTGCACATGACGAATGTGGATGTGTGTGGCTTAGTGAAACGGCTGGATTTCACTGTTTGTTTCTGCAGATGGACTGAAGCCTTTCTAACCTGCAGCTACAGGCAACTGTTACTACAGCAGGTACACATCGGACTACATGACTCACTGCAACAGCAGCCAGAGTGTCAGGTCTGAACTCGGCTCAGGACTCGGAGAAGATTTATGAAGATGTGCTGGCCTGCTCTGTCTAACCTTTTAAAGATTCATTGTGAGGAGGTTTTATTAGATAAACACAAGAACACAAGACAAAACGCTCTGTAATAACTGCTGCAGTTGCACACAGGTTCTGGCAGTTATTTATTTGTGAGAGGACGCAGCGCACGGGGAGTTATTGAAAGGTAACTCTTGAGATTTAATAGACATAAACTCTGCAGAGTCAGAAGTTAAAGAGTCCATCAGACATCAGCTTGACTCTGCTGCTCTGTGTGGTTTTTCTAAAGGCTTTGATTTGATCTTTGATTTGAATAACTTTTCTGCACTCTAAGAACGACACAGCCTGGTCCTTGGAGGCATTCAAGAATATTTTGTGACAGTTTCGATCGTTCATACTGTAGCAGCAGTGTGATACCTGGGCTCTGATTACTCTGCTGCTGTTCTGAGAAAAGACAGATTATCAATGACTCACAGGAGTATTGATCACCAGATAAGACAATAAAGTGGGTACACACTACAAGATTATCAGACCCATTTTAGGCCTAATTGCCTCCTTCCAACAATCTTAAGTGAAGTCCTGATGTTTTAATGTTTCTAATGATGATCTTGTGCTGTGAAGTGTGTTAAGACTGATCTGCTGCCTCGATTTACCTTGTTCAATATTTATGATCCGATCACCAGGATCACCCTCAGGACAGCCGAGCATGCTCTCTGTGGTTTTAGTGAAGCACCTGACTGCAGAGGGAAGCACAAACAACCGCAGCAAAACTCTGTCTTTACTCTCCTCCAGCTGGTGCTCTATCATGTACAGACCATGTCTTTGACGTCTCCATGTCTTTATTCAGAGTTAACGTTTTTTAGGTAAAAGAACGTTGTTGACTCAAAAGTCACATTTTACTGCGATTTCCAGTCTTTAGAGTCGGCACTCTAGTTGTTGGTGAAGTAATCTTTAGTGTGTTGTGTGCTGTTTTTGAGAGGAATCTCTCTGACTGGCTGTTTGGAGGTTTCATTTATCTCCATCTCTCGACACAGGTTCAGGAAAGCCCCCTTGAGCATGCCACTTTAGTATCCATGCTTTCACACATTAGTATGGGTTCTCCTTAGGCTATATATGATCCCTCAGCCTCTTCTTTTCTATTTCCACTAAAAGACCAAGGGCTGACAACACCACTGCCATTTTCAACTTTTCATCAGACATCATTCTCCATTATAGGCTACCTATAATACGAGTGGTGCATGACAGCAGTGTGAAAATGGTCTTCTCGTATCATAGCAACGAACCACCGCCGCCTCTAACACATGCACAGAAGGAACGTGGTGGTTGGCCGTTGGCTGCAGTCTTTGCGGTGTGTTCAAGTGAAACGTCACAGACGGCCTTCATCGCCACAATAGTTCTTTGCCATCTGCTTGGTGTGTCAGGGCCTTTATATGCCTGCGTTACAGAGAACAAACCATATCGCCATGGGGTCTAACGAGAATTCCCCAATGGGATTTTTGCATTGGATTTTGGATCGTTGCAGAAAATAAACTCTGTGGCAAACACATGTTGCTGATGCACAGGCGTTTTGTTCAGCAGGATAATCTTCACAAATGATGTAGTCCCATTTAGCCACTTGTTAGCAACCGCCTTTTTAAGGACGCGTAAAAACTTTAAAAATTCACAAGTGGGGGTATTACCTAACGTAGTTCATGTGGTCTAACAAAACACCAACATCTCTTAGGCTTTTGTTAACCACAGACCTTATTTCAGGTGTCTAACCACAGACCCATTCATAATTCCCATTGACTTTTAGATGATAGACCCCATGGCGCTCAAATGCTAACTTACTTCCGGGTTTTAGGACTCATTCCTGTGGCGCCCTATAGAGACAGGACAGTGGATAGAGTCTGAAACTCGGGGAAGGAGAAAGTGTAGGGATTGACATACTGCAAAGGAACCCCAGGTTGGGTTTGAAACCACGCTGCCCGCTTTAAGGTGGCTGAACTAACCACTAGGCCACCGGCATGCAAAGCAACTCACCTCAGTGACATGTTTTGTTTTCTGATGTATTTTCAAAGGGTTATATTTGTTGGCTGTCCTTTAACCAAGCAAATGAAAAGTTGAAAATCCTTCAGTCAAACTTTCACTGGTGTCTGTTTGCTTTTGGTGTGAACAGAACTTCAGACAAACTGTGCAGGGCCGAGGACTTAACTGTATCAGTGTTAGTGATGAGCAGGGCTCTCCACAGTGGGATAAGTTAATCACTGAAATGTTACCAAATTACCTCTAAAATAGCTTAAACCTCCAGGCTCTCATTGTATTGATGAATGTCACCAATCTGCTCTTCGAGGGAGGTTAAAACACATGCTTTCAATTATTCTACGTTTGATCAGCGTCTGCGATATTCGCTGTAATTGTCAGAGCTCTTCTCGCCGCCAGGTTTCCTCCCCCTGCACTCGCCATCATTTCCTCATGCAGGGAGATTGCAGCTAATCTATTCTTGAGAGCCAGTGGCAAGTTGCAGCATTATCTGTTTGTGTGTGTGTGTGTGGCAGCCTCCAATGACTGCTGCTAGTCAAGCTGGCATTCATTATCACGCAGGTAATAACACAGAGCAGTGGGTCTACCTCAAGCGGCAGTGGTCTCATTAATATAAACAGGACCCTAAACCCAAACTCAATTTACTTGAAAGCCTCTTTGGAGATGGAGGTTCAGAGTCCTGTCTCTCTCTCTCTTTGTGTATGTGTGTGTGTGTGTGTGTGTGTGTGTGTGTGTGTGTGTGTGTGTGTGTGTGTGTGTGTCTCAGAAAGGTATTAATCATTCCTCTCCCACAGCCCAACACACAAACAGCTCATCATGTGTGTCTCTGTGCACTGTGTGTGCGTGTGCATTACAAAGCTCCAATTAGATGGCTGATCAGTGGTGTATATTTAAGCAGTCACTCACCCCCCCCCCCCTCCCCTTACCCCCCCTCCCCTTACCCCCCCACACTCATATCTCTGCCATTAATGAGTCCAATTAGCACATGCAAATATTTACTTCTAACTAGCATTTGTGATTTATCACACTGTTCTCTGTTTTAAACAAACACTCAGAGTGGTTGTGTGTGTGTGTGTGTGTGTGTGTGTGTGTGTGTGTGTGTGTGTGTGTGTGTGTGTGTGTGTGTGTGTGTTGTGTGTGTTGTGTGTTGTGTGTGTGCGTGGCGTTTCTCCCTTTATTCATGGAGGCTCGGCGGCTCATTAGGCCTTCCTGCAGAGTCAGATCATCAGCCGCGCGGGGAGACGAATAAAAGACGGAGTCAAGAGGAGGAGAGGGAGCGTCACATTATTCTCCACCACAATATTCAGACACACACTCATTCACTCACTCACACACACACACACACACACCAGCATGTTTCACTCATTGATTTAGGGTGTGTGGCTGTAATGGGTACCACTCCAGCACCATCAGATTAATGACACCCAGACATGGCAGGAGGCACTGGGATGAGTGTGGGAGGAGTGGGTGAGGAGGGAGGAGATAAAATAGATGGAAACAGAGAGATGCTCTTTTAGTTAGTTATTGCTGAGAGGTGCTTAAATGTGCTGCACTGAACGTTTTAAAATATCAGTACATCATTGGCAAATGTGTAATGACACCGCTGCAGAATTGACATGAATAAATGGCTGCTTGTGTGGATGCATTTTCTCAAGAAAACCACATTTTCATTTAATCTTTGCAAATACAATATGTATGTATTATGTTTGGTGTGCTTTGGTGCCCACTGACAGTCTCCGAGTGCAACTGCACTGTTGTAAAACACACATAGTGATGTAAACTCCTTCCCCTCATTGTTGACAACGTTAGTTTGTTGACAATCACAAGGTGGAGCAGACGTTGTAAGAGCCATGTCAACTGACAAGGTTCAGTAATGTTGCTGGATTATGACCAAATATGACTCAGCTAGCATCTTCAGCCCGTTGTCCAAACTGTTAGCATGTGGAGTATTGAACTGCTACCATGGTGTCTACAGGCTGTGGCTAAATGGCTCTTGCTTTGTCCCCCCTGTGAAGAGTTCCAGCAGTTTGTCTGAGTGTTTGTGTTCCTGCTTTTCTTGATCTCTGATTCCCTGTTTTTTTGGACGATTGATTTTCTGCCTGCTCTGTATGCTGCATTGGACTCCCCCCCTGGTGTGACCCTCACCTGCCTCTCTATTCCGTAAGCCTTTTGTTTTTGCCCTTTAGTTTAAAGTAATTCAAACTGCACCAGCTCCCCTCAGCAGTCTGCCTTTGGGACCTGTCCCCTGTGTTTGTGTTTCTACAAAATGTGACAAGCAAGAAATTGAGATCAATCATCTTACCTTCCAAATGATCATACTTTCATGTTGCGTCGCTGAATAACTGGTGCACCAGAGTCCTAAAATCAAACCATAAACCATACGGAAGATAAACTTCCTTACCGTACTGCATTATGTGACACAAGAGGACCATTTTAAAACTGATTCAGCAGCCAGAAGTCCAGGCTGAGATGCATTTGTAGAAATCAGACTGGACATTAATTTCAAACCAACTTCAAAAGTTGCTTTTGTGAAATTTGCAACCTTTTGTCATCAGTCTGGATCTGCCAAAAATATCCTCTTGGATAATATCAGGACTCAGAAACAGATTCAATTCACAAGAACAACGACAGCCTCACACAATACTCGGCCAAAAATGTCAGTAAAAGTGATCTTAAAATCCTAAATCAAACCACTTATTTCTAATATACAGAGAAAGGCGCTCTCAGTAGCTTTAGCCACCTAGCATCTGATCAGCCTTCTAATTTGTTTCACTTGTGAGTGACCAGTTAGTCTGAGTCTGTATGCCTGAAGCCACAAAGAAGGGCCTTGCCAGTAACCTCTGCACCAACAAAAATGTGGAAATATATGATTTTTATGTGCTGTCATAAAATACTTGAGATAAAACAATATATCATTTATGGGTTTTGTTGAGGTATAACCTATAGAGAAAGAAATGGCTGAAATAAGGAACTCTCTGCAGAGCTGCAGCTAACACACAGCCCGTGTAAACACCTGGATGCACTTCTCGCATAAAGGCAGAGAAGTTGGTCTTAGTCAAAAGGCGGGCTTGTGTGTTGTTGTTTGTTTGTGTTTATGTGAGCTTGTCTATTCACGAATGACTCTGCATGAGCCTCTGTCAGCTCTCCAACGTTTACCCTCTGATCTCAGACTCCGAGCTCGCGAGTACTTACTCCTCAAACACAAATCATTTCTCTGCTTCAGCATTCCAACACTGCACCTCATCTGCGCCTCACCCCTACCACCTCCAAACCCCCCCTTTTCCGTGTCGCTCAGCAACCATCCGTAATTAATGAGCTTTTACAGTTCGATCTGATCGGCCTCGGGATTGGACACGTCTGATAAGCCGAATGGAGGATACACACAGGCCTGCCCTTCTCTGCTCAGCACTGCCTGGAAATATAATTACTATCACGCACACACACTAAACACACACTTAAACACACACACAGTGTGGGTAAGCCCAGGTTAATTTCAATCTTTTTCCTCTTCTCTGCACTAATTAGAATGTAACGACGACACTCATTTGTTTGGAAGTTGAACGCGCCGTGCACTTGTTGTCGTTATTTTGAGACTCAGAAACTTCCATAATTAAATCTATTTCATGATATGCTTAAATGAGCACATGTGTGTATGTTAATGACATGCTCTGATGCTCTTAATGAGCATGTGACAGCAGCAGGGAGATGGAGCAGCATTCATTCAGACAGTCACTACTTAAAACCCGAGCTATCTTCTCTCTCGACACTCCAACACTCTCGCTTATCAGCCTGTCCCTTTGGCCACACTCGACAGCTGTCAATACACTCACAACTTCTTCATCACCAGGAAACTGTAGTCAACAACACTTTTCAAGAGAAAGTGAAGTTCAAACCAGCAGCAGCACCAGGGACATGTAGGGAGGAAAGTTTGTTGGATTGTTTATAGGAGGGTCTGAGGATTTGTGGTCCATAACAACAACCTCAAATACACAAGACCCAAAATCAAATTCAACTTTAAAAAATCTTAAACCGACAAAACACTTTGAGTAATAAAGGTATTTCTCTGGTGTGACTTCAGAAACAACACTACACAACGCTTGCTAGCTAGCAGCTGCTTACAGCTGTAGGAAAAGTTAGCCTGGGATGCACAGCACTGAAGAGACGTAGCTAACTCTCGTCTCAGGCTGCTGATGATATAAATTAATTTCATTCAGACAGCATCCTCGTTTTCCTAGTTATCCTCCCTGTTTGTGTACAGGTATTGGGTTATTTGTTAAGCACAAAACATTTCTTTTTTTCAGTACAAAACATTTGTCTTCCTGCATTGGGATCATAGAGTTTCTCCATCGATTTGATTGGGTCATTGTTCAACCAATCGATTCCCCTACTAGAAGGTTTCAGGCTAAGAAAGTTAACTGGCATGTTATTTTGGACATCAGACCTGCAATATAACAAATCAGATGGTAAACTATAGCATTACTGTCAATGGCCACTTATGTTACTGGTAAATATGGCTCCCTTATATGTGTATCTATGTTTGTATTACCTGCTAGCCCCTCATCCCAATCCCGTAGCTTCAGAAACTCCTGTGAATCCTGCTTTGTATTAATATATTGAGCTGACAGAGAGAACATATGAGGACATGAGAACATCGTACACACACTCAGTCACTGTGGAGCAGCTCAGGCAGGTTTATTACTGTGACCATAGCAACAGACATGAGTGGAGATGGGGATGACTTTTTTTTTTAGTGGTGATGCACTGAATGTCCTTGCTGAGATGAGAGAGGAAAGCGAGTGATAAAAACACAGAGAGAGTTGGAGGGTGAGGAGAACATTAGAGACGACTGAGTGGAGGCTTTTCTTTATATTTTTCATTTTAGTTGTTTGTTGTACGAGCTGGCAAACTGTTTGCGACTCTTTGAGTTTCTTATTTTCTTCTTCTTTGCTCTCTTAATTAAACAGCAGCTGGTCGTACATATGGACTCGATTCAAGTCAATTCACCAGACTTTACAGACATGACATGTGACATGTTGCCTGAGCAGAACGAGTATCAGACAGAGACAACTGCTTAACAATATGAGTTCAATAAAATAAGCTTCCTATGTCATTCAGAAGCAGGTTCATTTGGATCATCTCTGTGCTGTATCATCAACATCCTTCACACGCCACTCATTTGCTGTCAAAACTGAACACACTACAGACACATACATTGAGGGACTCTTGAAGAAGTTAGATATAACTTAATGGCCAAAAGGGTGCCCTGTACACAGCCTAAACACGTTCTCAGGTGCACACGGTAGCAGGAACAAACCATGAAAATTAAATCAAAAGTCCATGGCACACTGAACATGTCAGTGCTGGGCAAACCTGAGGAAGCTACAGGCGAAACACGTTGTTGGCACACAATAAAATATACAGTATAGTAAAGTTATTTTCAGTGTGCCATGGTCTTTTGATTTAATTCTCATAGATAAAACTAACTCAAAGAAGTGTAATTCAGAAGGTCAAACTGTTAAGAAGTGTTTCACACTTTTGATATAAGAGATTATTTGCAATAAATGATCACAAAATCTGACTTTAAAAAAAAAAACCTCTTGGCAACACTCATTATAATATATAATATAATAGTAATATATGTTAATATATGTTAGTTATACATGTTACTATATATACATTTATAAAACATATCCTTCTAATAACTTACTTATAATAAGGTTATCAGGATTTATTTAATTAAGGTTAATTTCACATGTCAAAAGTGCATCACTTTTTAATCTTCCTTTTTAGCTCTTTTTATTCACTTTTGGATAACATTTGTTGCAAATTGATGTTGCAACCATTGGCCTACCACAAGTTCCTGTCAAGTTTCTGTCAAAATAAGAGCAGGTTTGTATCCAAACAGGAAGTACAGCAACCTTGGCTTGAGACAATACAAAATTAAAAAATAAAAGCACAACAACATTATATTTTGAAGTGCAAAATAATGGAATTTTAAACATGTTTATAAAAATGCAATTAATCGCAATTTACTGTTTAATTTTGGTGATTAATTGCAAAAAAACGGATAAAAGCTATGTATACAAATCAAATTTTAAAATATAACTTAAAACACATTTTGAAGCTTGATCTAAAGGCAACTGGACTTGGTTAAAGATCTTGAAGACCAAGTCCAACCAAGTCCAGTTGCCTTTGAATCAAGCATTGAATTTATCATGACCTGGATGACAACCTACACAGAAACCTAAAACTAAAGGTGAAGACCCTCCTGCTAACTCAGGTAGAGGCTCATTCTGTGGGAAACACTGATGAGTTAAGACTAAAAACTGTGACTGTGTTTTATGAAACAAGTTTATCAGATTTTATCAGAAAAAGTTCAGAGAAAGAGACTGAAGACAGCTGGTTGGAGGCAAACAAAGATCCTCAACTCAAGGAAGGCTTTCAGGATTTTACAGGAAGACAGTGAAGTCATCAAAGAGTAATGTTACTATTTATCTGTTTAAATAAAACCTAACGATCTCATTATCAGGAACAGTTTTCTCAGGCTTTATGTTGATGATCTTCACGTGTCTCGTACCATAACTGTCCCTTTTCTCCCCATATCTGACGCTCCCACAGTTTGTGCTCCTGTCCCCCCTCTCCTCTGTGCATGTGTGTCGTCTGTCTGAGGCTAATCTGTGTGTTAAGCAGGGCTGAATAAGCCTGCCTTTGTCAGGGCATTAGGTTTGGAGAGGATGAATACATTAAATGATAAATGGCGGCGCTGAAGGTGGCCGCATGTGGATTTGGATTCATTTCTGCCTCCCCTGCTGTCAGAAGTGTGCATTAATGTGGTCTGTGTGCCACTTTGCATGCTAAAGGGTCAATTCATCCAAATGACTGACAAAAAGTCCTTTACTGTCTGCTGTATCCAGTCAAGCAGCTCTTTTTTTTGTTCTATGCCCTGAGCTTTCAGTAGGTAGATAGCAGTCCTTCCAAATGGAAATGAGAATAAAATAAAATGCAAATTATGTTAATAGATTGTTTCAGTCCTTTTTCTAGCAGACAGGACATTTGCTGGTCTATCATGTGAGGGTTTGACACTTATATGTTTCTGTAAAGACAGCACACAGAGAGTGTTTGGTTTAGTCTTTTTTGTTGAAAGATAAAAACAGTTGTTTGTTGAAATATAACAAAAAGATCAGATAAAAAAAAAACTAAAAGATGATTTCTATCAAAGCCTCGTTGAAACTGTTTGTGTTAGCCTCATTTCCTCTGACAGACTGTTCCACAGTTCAGGTGATGTAACAGAAAGAGTCACCTTTTGTCCTGAGCCTGGATTGTGGAACCAGGGTCCTGTCAGAAGACCTGAGGCTGCGAGTAGGCTTGTAAAAAGTGAAAAGGTCAGTGATATAGCCGGGGGCCAGACCTTTCAGCGCCTTAAAAGCAATCAGTAAAATCTTAAAATAGATTCTAAAACTTGAAGGTAGCCAGTGCAGGTGTGCTAAAATGGGAGTGATATGATCTCTAGCTTATGTTTGGTGCCAGTTAAATTAATTCTTCCTGTAGCGTTTTGATGAGCTGGAGCCTTTGATGGCATATTGGCTGAGGCAGGAATAGAGAGAGTTGAAGTATTCTATACAAGAAGATAAAAAAGTTCAGAAGTTTAGGTTCGGAAAACCTTTTCTACTTCCACTTTTCTTTCTTCTTTTGGTCCTGATTAGCTCCTGAGGGATGTTATCCAACATCGAATGGCACAAGAAGCTTGATACCACCGCTCGGGTCAGGTCCATTTGCAGCTACAGTAGAGCCTCTCGACTGCGCGAGTGTTCAAGCCGTGATGCCTCGCCACACCTGTTCCTGATGACACTCAGATGTGCTTCAGAAGTAGAACCAGAAGCAAACTGAAGGGCATTCATCCTACACTTTACACTTAACACATTTTTATAAACAGGTCGGATAAAAGAACATTCAACAAAAAAAACAAAAGAGTTTGCTGGGATGCAGAGCACAGCTGAGCAGTACCTGTGTTAATGGATGCAGCCTGGACGACTGGACTGACTCTTCTCACCTGCTTGTCAAAAGTCAGGTTGTTGTCATAACTCACCACTACATTACGTTACAAATCCCATAGGTCCTCTTAAACCTGGGTTCTCGCACTTTGTTGCCCAAAAACCAAAATTTCAGTTTTGTTATCATTCATTAATGAAACTTCTTTGACATCGGTGGTTGCTTCTTGCAGTTAGGGCAGATCGAGGTTGGTTCAACTACAAACGAACTGCACAAGAGTTTAAAAAAAAAAAGTGGATGGAGACCCATCCTTTTAAGCGGTCTCTGTAGGGTTGTTTGGTACACCACACCAGGGTTTGATAGACAGCTTTCACGCCAGCGCAAATGAACCGGACTCACTTGGAAACGGACTTGAGTTTGTTTTAACCAATCCAAATGTGTAAGGTGTGAAAAGGCACTTAGACTCTTCCTTCCGTTAAGAAGTCTCTGTAACTCAAATCCTAAAAATAAAATGTTTTTTGGATGGATGCTGATACTGTGAAGACAGGAAATGATAAAGTTTCTGACCTGTTGGAAGCTTTCTGTTAATCCCAACTGAAACACAAACATTTTTTGAGAGAGTGACAAATGGACGTCTACTTCATCTCAGATTAAGACTTGATGAAGCTAAATCACCGAGCTGAAGAGAAATGAGAGCAGAAGTGTGCATGGTACATGTGTCTGAGCAGAGTGATTGGTGTTTTACTTAAATGATGAGGAGAGGATTCTGCTATTAGGTGGAATGTGGTAACTGTGAGAGAGGAGAGGAAGGGGGAGGCAGAGCAAGAGAGAGGCAGGCATGGAGGGAGGGGGGGGGGGGCGAGGTTGCTGACTCTGTGCTTTGCTGCGGTGAGCTCTGAGCTAGCGACTGGCGGAGCTCTCTGGCTGTGGTGCAGACCGTAGCATAGCCACGTTAGCCTCCCTCCACCTCCTCCTCCACGGCACAGTCAGCCGGCAGCATCGCTCTGCTTCAGCTGCAGCTCCACAGTCTGCCTGAGGATTTCCTGCTCCTGCAAGGATTCTCCCTCCTTCTCACCGAAGCGGAGAGAGGAAGAGAGGAAGAGGAGAGGAAGAAAGGAGGAGGAAGAGCCAACACCGGCCGGCAGTGACCTTCGTGGTGTGGTGGCACAGCAGAGGAGGAGTAACAGATCCATCAGGTGTGTGTCAGCAGTTAGAGGGATGAGTGAGAGAGTGGATTTGTATTCAAAGACTGTGCATGGTACAGTGGGGGGGGGGGGGGGGGGGGGGGGGGGGGGCGGGGGGGTGCTGGAGGATTTGTACACTTTGATACTCTGCAACATGTCATTTCATTCTGAAAATGAGTGTCAAAGTTAAGAGAGAAGTGTAGAGCTGAGGGAGAGAAGGAGATAAGAGAGAGAGAGAGAGTCTTCTGACGTGTTGTAGATGGATCCATCCTGACAGGAGACAGAGATGCTGATATAAAGAGAGAGAGGAGGAAATATAAATGGAGTGAACTGGAGATGGATGAAGCAGGAGAGAAGGGGAGATGTATGTGGTGCCAGCTCGAGCTCAGCCGGGATGACAGGCGGGTTTGTGCGTGTGTTTTCGTGCTGCCTCTGACTTGGTTAGCGAGGAAAACGTCTGTATCAGAGTATCAATCACTGGGCAGGGCGCTGCCTCAAGGCTGGAGCCGCTCTCAGAATTCTGTGAGCGTGCATGTGTGTGTGTGTGAGTGAGTGTTTGAATGTGTAATATGTCCTTCTGGGGGAATAAGATATCAGTATTAGTACATTATGTTTTTAATGGATCTGAAGGGCTGGAGTTCTTATTATAAATGGAAAGTTCCTGTTGGAGGGAGCTTTCTTCTTGCTGAGTTGCAACATGCAGCGGTCTGAAGTACTGAACATGTACACCTTAATGTAACACCTGAAGTCCTGCTGTCTCTCGTGACAGAGATCATTTGTCATGGTAAGGTTGTCTAGAATGAGACAGTGTCTCTGACCTGTAACAAGTCTAGCTCCTCAGCTAGACACCTCCATCTTTGTAACATCTCTGGGCTTTGCTTTACAGAATCGACAACAATCAGGTAGAAATTTGGAAATCTAAAGAAATTTGGAAATCTAAAGTTCTCTCATAGAGTATTCCGACCAGCAACACAAAAATGTAATGTAAGTGTACAGCAGGCCTATATATTCAATGCACCAATCACTGTTTATACTGCTGTGAATGCCAACACTTTTCATACATGTGAATGTGGGATTTGGCATCCCTTCTCTTATTGGAGTGTAATTTAAATCAGCGTCTTTTAAATTATTTGAATTTACCTTATTAATCCCAAAGGAAATTCAACTTTTCACATTGTAATTGTGACACACACTTCAAGGCCTGAAAATGCAAACAGGATATACAGACATGCCTTAATGTAGAGATGTCAGAGTGACGGGGCTGAACAGGGAATGGCACCCTGAGTTGTAGGGGGTTGTCATGTCCCAATGTCTTGCTCAGTAGCACATCGGCAGTACTCAGATGGAGAACAGGAACCGCTCCAGCTACCAACCTCAATTAAACCCCTTGTCCATACCAGGACTTGAGGTGACAAACCTTCGATTCCCAACCCAAGTCCTTACAGACTGAGTTCTGCTCCCTGCTGACGCTCTCACAGGGCTTCTGAGGTTGAACAAAGCTACTGGCAGTATTTAACTCACCTGCTAAGTGATGTCTGTAATCTGATGACTTTTCAAGAGAACAATCTCCATAGCTGCTGCTAATGTCAGGACACGATTCATTTACATTATTTTCATGTTTTCTCTGTGATATTTTCTTGTATTAAGGAACACACTAAGCTTAAAGCGGCGTCAGAGGATACAGATCCTTATTAGCCATGAGGTAGATAGGTAGTATCATCGTTGTAACTCCTAGCTCACATTAAAGGAGTCTGGGTCGGTTAAAGGGACTGTTGTTTGGGTGGTGGCGGCCAGAAAAACCATGTTGGAATAATTTAGGGTTAATGTTTCCTCACTGCCCACTATCCTTTTCATTAGGGTACTAGTATCTTGTGTTTTATTTTAAACTGCCATTTGTGTATGCAAATACGTGATTTGTGCCACTCCCTTATTAATGTGACTTCAACGATTTTGACTGAAATGAGAAAAGTGAAAGATTCTCTTGACATCCAGATTGAACATCAGAAAGGATCGACCCTAACTGCCTTTAATGAAAAGCATTAGTTTGCTTTTCGCATTTCAGACAAACCCGACAAATTATGAAATTAGACATTAAGAAATCAGCAACATGGTGTTGTTCTTTCAACATCCGTTAAGCCCTTTCATTGTCATTAAATCTCAGTAAAATCTCTTTATTTTAGGTTCATTGTGCTGTAGTAAGACAGCTTTCAGCCAATTTTAGTGTGACTTGTTAGATACTGTGAAACTGTTACTCAGTGGAGACAGATGGACAGGAGCTCCACAGCTGGAACAGCAGGCCAGTACACATGTTTTCATAAGGCTACAGTATGTGTAAAGGCTTCTGTTTCTGTGTTTTAATTATTGCAAAAAAAACAAAATGTTTCTGCTGTCACGCTTGTGCAAGGCGATACAATTGCTTTTTACTTATGGTTTGAATACAGCTTCATTTAAGAACAGTCTGCTTCCCATTTCTTAGTGTTTCTTAGTGTCCATGTTTGTGTGTATGTGTGTATGTGTGTGTGTGTGTGTGTGTGTGTGTGTGAGATGCTAAATGCTAGGCCGTGCAGAGCTCTCAGGGTGTAGTAAGGAGCATTAGGATGTGGGAGGATAAATGGACGAGAGAGAAGCAATTAAAATGTCTAAAGACAAAACCTGCAAGTCATTACGTTGGCTAACCCAGGGCCTCTGAGGATGTTTGTGTGTGTGAACATGTTAATGTGCATCCGTTTGTGCAGCATCTATGTGTGTTTGAGTGTGAGATCTGCATGCCTGGAGGACCTTCCTGTATCTGTCTGCAGGTTTCTTTGTGCCACCACATCACATCTGTCTGAGGCAACAACAAGACATTGACCTACTGAGAATTAAACTGAATGTATTCTCTGGACCCAGAGTGACTCAGCAGCATGCACACACTCAAGCACGCACACATACACACCTCCTGAGGTTGTTAAAATTCTGCTCTTGCTCTGTATTGCTACAGAATATTGACTGTGAATATTGGCACTGAAACAGAGTGGCTTGGAGCCGTAATATTACTTTGTTTGAAAATAACAAAAGTTCACTGTATCATGCTGGCAGCAGTAATATCACACTGTTTGCTGTAGTGCAGTTTTTGCGTACAGATCTGTGTGTGTGTGTGTGTGTGTGTGTGTGTGTGTGTGTGTGTGTTGGGTGTACAGGTGCTTCATAACTCTGTACTGTGCTGCAGAAGGACATCATCTGTTAAACCAAGAGGGAGAAAATCCAATTACATCCTCCTCTGCTGACTGCCAACAATGAGACAGACTCTTTATATCTTTGATTTTACAAATCTATTGCAATCATTAAACAGGCCAAATGCACCTGAAACGGTGAGCCAGCACTGCGCTCATTTTACATGCAGAATGTGTGTGTGGACTTATGTGTGTGTCCTGACACAGAATCCCATTGTCTGTGTGTGTGTGTGTGTGTGTGTGTGTGTGTGTGTGTGTGTGTGTGTGTGTGTGTATGTGTGCTGTACATGCTGTAAGGTACAGTTTGGTTTGAAGCACTGTAGAGGTGTGAGTGCGTGAATAAGCAATATAAATGCACATATTTCCTTGATGTGCTTCTTGTACGTGTGTGTATGTGTAAGAGTGGTCCATATAAATGCACATATTTATTGTGTATCTTCGTCCTTTGTGTCCTTTATGCTCGGAGAACACTTGGACGTGTTGAATGATGGACGGAGGAGAGACGGAGCGGAGTGTGTGTTCCTCTCTGGTGCTGCTGGTGCCATCATGGCTGTAATGAAGGCTCATTTATCTCCATCTCTTCACAATCTCATCACACACAATGGGCCTGCAGGAGGATGAGAGTGTGATGTGTGTGCATTGGTAAGAGGACGGTCGTGTGTGTGTGTATGTGAGGATGTTTGGATGCAATCAGTGGTGCAGTAGCTCACCTGTTGATGTACCTGTTGAGTAAGAAACCCCCCTAAAGGTCTACAGTTTGAATCAACAGAAAACAAGACCCACAATAGATGCGTGTTTTGTCAGTTGAATCTTCAGTTTTGTTTGAACGCTGCATCACTGGACACAAAACGAAGCAGGAGAGTCCAAAATTTACCTTTGAAGAGGTTTTATCTGGAATCAAATTATCAACAGAGCTCTTGTCTTTCATCAAATCAAGACGATCATGAAGAGTTTCAGCTTACAAATTGTTTTTTTCCTTGGCATCCACTTCAGCTGATCTCAGAACCTTTAACCATTTATTTTAATGAAAGTCATAGCCTTTGTGGATGATGGGAAATATTTTAGAGCTTCAAAGGTTGCCAGTAGAAAGCCTTTATGGACCCAACTCTTCCTCTTCCGTGGGTTAGTCGACTGCAAATGTAGCTGAGAGATTATTGTTTATCGCATATACATGTAGAAATGTGTTTACAAAATGAATAATAAAAAACCAAATGCCATTAGATGAAAGCCTTCAGGTTAATTAATAATAATTATAATAATAGCTTGGATTTTTATGGCTCCTTTCAAGAAACCCCAGGACGCTTAACAATAGTACAAAACAGGGGGGCGTAAGGAGACAACAAGAGAGAAATAAAACACAAAGAAGAGAAAATAACACAAGACAAACAAATGAAGGAAAAAGAAGTGGGTGCTGGGGGGAAGTGTTAACTGGGGCCGAATGCTTTGGTGAACAGGTGGTGTTTGAGGAGATTTTTGAAAATGTCCAGAGATGCAGCAGTGCGGATTTCGGCAGAGAGAGAGAGTTCCAGAGGGTGGGGGCTGAGGCACTGAAGGCTCTGTCACCAAAGGATGGCATTTTTGGCTCATGTGGTCCGCCTTTTTTAATGTCCTGAACATAATCAGGAAAACTATTCAGACAATCAACAACCAGAACACTTCTGTTCTGACGCAGAAAATTGTTTAAGTCATTTTTAAAGTTTTAAGTACAGATTCACTTAACTGGATGTAACGGTTTGGCTCCGTGCCCCTTGGTAAATGATGTTTTGGAGAGCGTTGGAGACAATAAGGTCGCACCTAAAGTCCAGTTTGTTTGAATAGTGTGAGTGCTCCATTCCCTGCTTCAACACTGTACACTTCCTTAGCCCTGGCATGGATGGAAGAGGTGTACTTCAGCACAGTACACTTACTCATGCATGGGTACACAACTTGAACATGAAGTCTAGTCAATTTCAGCCTTCCATTGTTGTTGATGTATCTGGCCAAAATGACTTAAAATTTGCCTCAAAGTCAGTAAATGCAGTCATACTTTTTGTGTTGTTCTCTGATGTGTGCAGTCAGCTGGAAACGGCTTTTCAAAGAGTCTGAAATGAAATGAAATACGTAACAATCAAGAGGGCACATATTGGTACTCAGTGTGTTGCTGAACTGAAGAAAAGAATGAATAGGTTGGACTTCTGTTAGCTGAATCAGATTTGGCAGATTGATACAAAGCTTGAGTCATGTACAGGCCGACTGTAGAGCTGAGAAGAAAAGAGTGAAAATGGGTGACGTGATATAAAGGTCCATGTTTTGTTGTGTTTGGTCAGCACTGTGAGGGCAAACTGTGGGCACAGAGCTGGATCAATGAACATAGATTACATCCAGAGGTCAGGTTAAGTAAGCATCCATCTGAGCTGTGAGCTGAGAGACACACACACACACACACACACACACACACACACACACACACACACACACACACACACACACACACACACACACACACACACACACACACACACACACACACACACACACACACACAGATAAAGGCTGAGTAATGTCATCATAGACCCTCTTCCACGTCTGATTAAGAGCCTCTCTGAGCTCTTCCAGACGCTGCACTGTGATAGGCCAAGGTCATGACGAATCATTGCTCAGCGCTGCGGATAGATGCTTAACTCCGTCAGGAAAACGATGGAATCTAATTTGGCCAACGGGCTCCCTCTCTACTTCAGATGAAGAGGGCAATTCCCCTCGCCCTGGGGTCTTCGAGGAGGTGTGTGAGTGTGTGCAGCCTCCTCTTATGTGTGTGTGAGTGTGTGCAGCCTCCTCTTATATGTATGTGAGTGTGTGCAGCCTCCTCTTATGTGTATGTGAGTGTGTGCAGCCTCCTCTTATGTGTGTGTGAGTGTGTGCAGCCTCCTCTTGTGTGTGTGTGTGTGTGTGTGTGTGTGTGTGTGTGTGTGTGTGTGTGTGTGTGTGTGTGTGTGTGTGTGTGTGTGTGTGTGTGTGTGGATGTATTCTCCATGTTTTCCCTGCGTGTGTTCAAGTGTGTATGTGTGTCTCTAACAGCAGCAGCTTGTCAGCATGTGGTTAAGGAATGAGCTGCAGGTGATTGGCAGGCGGTGATATTAGTTTGGGAATAATAAGAGTGTAATAACTTGGTGTGTGTTCCTCCATAGAGAGACTCGCAGGTAATCACATTCACTCAAAACAATCACCGTCTCGCACGCCCGTGCAGGCACAGAACCGCGCTCTTTTTCATTTCCTCTTCTGAATGTCATGAGCCCTGCTGTGTGTGAACTGTTGTTTGTATGAATGATGCTGTCTCTCAGGTTGGTTATGAGTGCAGACACCGTGTGTTTGTGTTTTGCGCTCTTTGTAAATGTCTGTAGGTGAGTAGTGAGAGCTTTATGATGCACTCATATACTCCTTGTTTGGTCCTATTCAGTGTTGGGGGTAATGTGTTACTTTTCAACTGTAATTAGATTATATTTGTCTGTAACATTTTAATGAAAAGCATTACTGTTGCAAACGTTACATTACCGCTGCTAATCAAACAATTACCCTATTACTTGTGTTACTTTAAGTTCTACAACTACCAGTATATGCATAACGGGTGGAAAGAAAAGCAAATCTAATGTCCCTTATGCAACAACAGTCTGAAACTACTCACGTGATGTAATGGAAGGGGAAACAAAAATGGCAGAGTGGTTCAAATCAAGACATCTTCTGAGTCTTGAAGATATGCACACCATTTTGAATTTGTTGTGCTAAAGGAAGAGAATAATAGAGAATATGATGGTAAAATGAAAACTGTGCCCAGGCCTTTAAAAAAATCTCCACTGCTGAACTCCACATCAAATCTTTACAAGCACCTGCAAAGACAACATGCTAACACAAAGTTAACAGCGAAAACCCTGGAGCCTGAGCGACGCTCAAGCTAAGAGCATGATGCTGACATGGCCCAAGCAGCCAAGTCTTGATTTTCAACATCAGCCGGTATCGACTAAGTGTCGTCTTTATTTATTGCTCAATACATTGCTCGAGGATCATCTGAGCCTGAGAACTCTTATACGTTATCATGTCCTAATATGAGATGGTTTCAGATTTCTCGAAAGACGTCTGTGTTCTTGTCTGTTTTATCCTGCTGACTCTGAATATCTGCCCAAATTTAAATTCAACACTCAACCTCTACATTGGACCAACGTTAACCCTTTTGCTGCTATTGCGAGGAATGGTCACATTGATTACACGTCATGTCCACGATACATACCCGGGCTTTTGCTCGTGTAGCCAGATCATGCCGTAGCCCACCTCTTCTTATTATGCCAGGGCCAAGGAGGAAGTGCTTGAGCATATGTGGAGCACTCACACACAGTCAAACAAAGTGGACTTTGGGGGTCAAACGTGATTGGGCTTGGTCTGGATTTTCTTGTGTGAGAGCGCCCTTGAAGAGCATGTCAGATGTGTACGCCTACCGAATTAGAATAAACATTTTTTGCATATGTGGGGATATGTAAAGGTTACCTCGTAGACCTAAAACAAACACATTTTAACAGTGTATTTCTTTGATTTGGGTAAAACTTGAGAGAGAAAGATGACAACAAGAAATTACTCTTTTTACTGACTGTTTGAACTCAAAATTTTAAATTAAAAACTATGAACAAGAACTTCATTTTAATCTGTGCGAACTGAATTTAAGTTTATTTTAAATGTTATCTTGCACCACACCACCTTCATTCATTAAGAATTATTTATGTCATAAAAAAAAACAAAGATAAAACATCTCCCCCTGATTTTCTGAGAGCGTGTCCATATTGAGGGTGCATTCACAATAATCCCCTAACTAATGTTTCCAAAAGCGAATGAATGCAAGTGAATTTATGTTCTGTGTCAGGATTTGTGTCTAGATGATGTTAATGGTGATGACGATGGTTTTGTTTGATAATTATGATTCTAGGTTGGTTTTGATGCTGCAGATATTGATGTTGTTCTTTTCCTCTGAGCGTTGCCTGTCAGCACCTGTGTGTCCGGTCAGACTTAAAGCTGTTTGTTGCACTTACTGACGTTGTTTCCTCTTGTCTAGATCCTTGCTTGTGTTGTTCTTACTCTCGTATGTAGTTTGCTTTGGATAAAGGCGTCTGCTAAGTGAATTGAATTGTAGGATACACAGACAGTTGCTGTATTTGGAAAGGTGTATCCAAATATCTGTCCTCATATAAATAGTTTGTGTCTTCAGCTTTTTGTCCATGGTTTTATAGTCAATATCTGGTATCAGTTTGTACTTTTATTCTTGCTTCAAGTTTCAAATCTTTGAACTCTGGACTTTTGTTCCGTTATTCCCTCCGAGAGTAGCCTGAGGCGGTGAGAAAGTAAAACAGCCTCACAGGTCTGACTCTGGAACAGAAAAGTTTGGCCTCAGAACGAGAGAGAAGTTCAGAAATAATGCGTGTGCAGCTACAAAGTGCACAGTCACTGTTTTTCAGACTGATCCAGTGAGCTGCTGTAAGTGAAATGCAATGCAGCAGAAAGTCAAACATCAATTATGGTGATGGAGGATGGCAGCCCCGAGCGTGTCGATGAAGACGCATCTTTGAGGGGAGGAAAGATCCACTCTTTATATTCACTGCTGTTACCTGAGCAGAGACAGTTCTTTTTTTTCAGTTCTGTCAATGCTGATGGTCAACATAGAAAGAAACCTTTATGCTGATCCGGATCCATCAATAACAATTAAAAAAATCAATATAATGTTGGATTAAGCAAACCTTATATTCCCAATAAATCACCAATCTGAACTCTTTGTCACACACACTGGATCTTTCTCACTTCACTGATGGGTCTCCTCCTGTCCCTCACTCGCTTTGTTTCCTCACATCTTAGCTCCTCCCATTGAGGGAATGAAAGAGAGCCCGGAGGAAGAGACATGAGGACAGAGAAGGCAACTTAACCAACTGATAAATCCTGCACTTCACAGCGACAGTCTGAAATGATGTCAGGTACTCGTGACGAGACGGCTCTTTACAAACAATCATATCCAGCAAGTCATTTATTTCTAATCATGTTCAAGCGGCATGCTAAAATATGACACCCATATATATATTATATATGTATTGTAATTCAGATTCCCCAAAGACAGCCTGAAGCTCTGAATCGCACTGAGAATTGTGCAGTTCACTCCAAAGAAGCTGGAGGGAGGGAGAGGGAGGGGGACTAGAGTTAACAATATGGCAGAGCTGCTGGATCGATAACACACTCTGTGATCCATAACATATTAATAGGAGGGAATACATTATTACTGTTAAGAGATGTCAGGTAGATGGGGCACACACACACACACACACACACACACACACACACACACACACACACACACACACACACACACACACACACACACACACACACAGCTGAGTGCAGGGCAGATTTCATCAGATCGAAGGTGAGGGACACGACACTGCATCTGGGCACCATGCCAAAACATAACCTCCTCCTCTCTTCTTCTTCCCTCTCCTTGTCTCTCCTCTTCCGTCTTCACCTTGGGACACTGCAGAGTTCCTCCTCCTCCTCCTCCTCCTGGTCCCCTCTCTGTCCATTTCACTCCCTGTCCTGGCAGCCTGATTGGAGTGGTCACCTCTCTGTGTGGTGGTTAATGAGCAGCAGGTGTCTGAGTGCAGCTCGCTCAGCCAGAGCTTAACTCAGAGCGGAGCAGCTTCTTCATCAGCCTGAGCTCCACCTCTGAAGCTTTAATACTTTTTTATTATCAGTGATAGAAAACAAAGGAAGGAAAGAGAGGGCGACGGTAGATGGCGCAATGTGGTCTTGTCTATAAAACCGTAAAGAGCTGCAGATTCTTAGCTACAGTTTACCCTGGGCGATGCAACTTGGCACTGACGTCTTGTGCTTTAAATATATTACACTTTTGAAGATAGAGGTGGAATAAACAACCTGTTTTATTCTCTCGCGTCTGCGCCACAAATGTTTCTTGCAGAAGTGTACAGCTGATGCTCCAAACAGACGCAGCGGACGCATAGCAGCCATCATTGGCATACGTACGTGTTTGTAGTTAAAAGAAGTGTATCTCCTCCTAAACAGAGTACAGAGTGACTCATCAATGAAGAAGGACGTCACTCACATGTTCAGGAGGATATTTCAGAAAAGAACAAACTGTTCAGACTCTCTGAACTCCTTCAGGACCTCGCACCTCTGATTCGATTGGTCCACTGGTGTGATGTCGTTTCAGTACTTGTGAAGGTGCTAATGGATGGCTGCCATTTATTTAACACATGCGTGAAGGTCAGTTCCAGTGCTGATGGACCCTCAGACTTCATGTCCATAGTTATAAATACAGCGGGTTTATCAGCTGGTCCCTGGGTGTTTGAGAGACAGTCAGAGAAGTCTTGAAGTTTGTCTGTACGGACTTGTGTTCATACTTTACCTTAGGTCTAGTGTTTTTCTGATGGGATTTTATTTAAACTGTGAATCACATACAGTTTTTTATTTAAACGTTCTCCTCTTACTTGTTTGAGTTTTTATCAAGCAGCACCCTGCAGAGATGAAAAATAACCCCGAAGTGTAAGCGCAACAAACTGCAGTTCATTGAGTGTCCACTAGAGTTTGTCTCCTGTAGGCAGTAAGTCCCCATAGAGCCCCATGCTAAAATGTGAAACTTTAAAGCACAAATAATCATATTTACAGTCTGGTACAAAGACCAAAGTTTTGGTCTCTATAGCTCATTTCTCTCTTCATGACAACTGAACGGGCTGATTTTTACTAATAATTTTCTTTTTATAGATTGGAGTGAGGATTGTTGTTGGATTTTCACTGCAGAAAATACTTCTTCTTTTAAGTTACTCTTTTATAATTCATGAAGATTTTGGTCCTCTGTCAGTTTGATTCAATACTTGTCGAAACGTTCCCAGCTAAAACCCTGGAAATCCAATAGCTTACGATGCAGATGCTACAGCACTGCACGCTCTCTCTCTCTCTCTCTCTCTCTCTCTCTCTCTCTCTCTCTCATAGTTTCACTGCTGATATAAAAAAAAAAGATTGATGCAGTTCCCCTCTCCTTATTTTGAGCCCCCCTGGCCGCCTCCCTCACTCCCCCCCTCCCTCCTTGCTGTGGGTGAGGCGAGGCCTGATGAGTAGCTGTGTCAGTGAATGCAGCAGTGAGGGAGGTGAAGCTTTATTTTTCCGTGAAAGGTGTATTTTTCTCTTGTCAACAGGCTCGGCTGCATCATCTTCTCCTTGACTCCCCCCACCTCCTATTCCAATCATCTTTTTCCTCCATTTCTGCAGCTCTTTTCTCTCTTTTCCTCCCTTCCTTTTTCTTCTCTCACTGCTCTCTCTCTCTCTCTCTCTCTCTCTCTCTCTCTTGTATCTGGAGCGGTGCAGAGGACAGATTGAGGGTATTATTTTTCTGCGAGTGAGTTTTTCTGCCACGCAGTGATACTGAAGGTCCCATTCTGCTCCTGTGTCCAAGATAAATCAAAAACATTTTTCTACAGCTGCAATCAATGCAGCAGCCTTTACAGCTCTGCCTTATTCCTCTCTCACACACGGTCACACGTGCACACTTTCTCCTCTCTGTTTCTTCCTCAGGCCACCTCTCGTGAACGCTGACATCAGATCGCCCCCCCCGCAGCGGTCCACTCCTTTGGGAGGGATTTGCATCTCATTTGCATCTCATTACAGATTTAATGGAGCAAACTCTGCTCCATCCTGAGTGAAAATGACAAGAGGGGGAGAGGAAAGGTGAAGATGGCTGAGGCAGAGTCAGTCTGCTGGTGACTGTGCCTCCGAGCAGCTGTTAATGCAGAATCCCCCCGTCTCACACAGCTGTGTAACTCTGCAATTAACTAGAGTCCTTAAAAATAAAAATGATACTGTCAATCCTTCAATAAGACACGTGAAAGTGGAACAGAGCTCTGTTTCTGAAGTAAGTTATCACCCATTTGTGATAACACAAATGACTAAATGTAGCCTCGTAGCCTAGTTCAGCGGAAAAACCTGAAGTATAATTATTAGTTTAATGTCTTTTTGCTTTTATCAGAAACCTTTTTTTCTTTAAACCAATGATGGAGTCAAGAAGGGATACTCAAGATGAACTATTTTGCATGATGGCTGACAATGTTTTTATCATTAAGCAAAAGAAGGGTAAAAAGTTGACATCATTGTCTAAAAATTGTCACACATTGTTGAGTGTCTGATCAGCGTTCTCGTCACATTTGTTCATCTTTACTTTCCTTATAAACTAAAAAGTACTTAGTTAGTTAGGCTTATCTTGGTGTTAGTCTGCAGGTTAAAGCTCCAGCAGAGCGCAGCCTGATTGTAACGTCACACAGAAAGCGTTTTGTGTTTGTGTGTGATCATCTATGTTATTTATAAGGAGACTCTCAGGGCCTGATTCCACAAAAGGATTGTGCAGCCTTTGCGTCCACTAATCCTGTGCACATGAGTCCAGGACATGAAATTCTCAAAACACAAGCAGGGTGTTAAATGCACCTATGCAGAGGTCAGCGTTGCGGGTTGCGTGCATTAACAATCACGCACAGTTAGAGTGAAAAAATTAGTATCGGCTGAGAGTTGGTGGTAACTGCGCCGCAGTATTTGTAAGAGATGTGACGCTCGTGATCAGGAAAACAATTGTATGACTGTATGACTTCAAAATAAAAGATCTGTAAATAAAGTCTGTAGATATGATTTTGACTCTCACTATTTTTATTATAACCAGGGTTTAAATCAGTCCAGGGCTGTCAGCGGCTCCACACTTCATCCACATGTGTGGAGACAGCCTGAAGCCGTTACCAGGACGACGATGTCAGTGTTGTTTTTTTTTCTTTGAGTTGACCTTTCTTGCTTCATTCAGGGAGGAAGCTTTGTTTTAAATGGTGAAAGTCATTTTTAGAGTTTGTCACAATACAGTGTTAGAAGTTTACCCTCTCCTCCGAGCTCATCGTCTTTATGTGGACAGAGCTCAGCTCCGTCAGCACGAGAGTGCAGCGCCTAGCAGAGTAAAGGTTCATATTCAGACACAAAACAAAGAGCAAACTGCACCGAGCACACATAACCTTTTTGTGTTTTTGTCTTAATATCATTAGAGCTAACTGTATATGCTTTGTGACTGTAGGAGACCCAGTGTTTGAAGATATTAGAGGCAGAAATCTATTCTTAGAGAATTTGTATCCTTAACAACCAAACACTTCCATAAGAACATTACACTGAAACATAAAGACAACTTAATGGAGCTGGTATATACTGACGTTTAGACTAAATTATGTAAATCTCCCATAAACACGTCTGAGATGGGGGTTTGGAAAAATCTAGCTTTTTATTTTAAGAACTTTGTGTTGATGAAAAGTGAAAATTAGGTTTAAGAAAAATAATCTGCATTTACAGATTATGTTAACGCATATCTGAATAGCTTTACATGACATCAAGAACAAGTAAAGAAAGCAATCTGCTCTTCGACGACTTTAAACTATCTGCTAGCTTCAGCGGGATGTTGAATGTCGCTCCCAGAGGCTATATTGTCAACAGTCATCAGCCGATGGTGGCAGGGTTGGGAAACTTTAAGGCCTAAAATAGTGTTTCAGATTTCTTTTGAAGAAAAAGATGACTCACTTCTAACGTGCGCGCATCCACCATCTACAAAGCCACCTCCATCGGGATGAAATGTGATTTCAAAGCCCTCTGATGTAAAAATCAGCAGGTTGAGTGTTTCCTGAAGCATGAACAAAAATCACACAGACACTATTATGTCTTTACAGGAAGCAGACTTTTTTAGGCAGCAGTAGTAGTTCTCAGGATTTTGTTTCTTTTCCCCTTTCTGCACAAACATGATTGCACTTTCACTTCCAGCCAACAGGGCAGAAAATCTGATTTGTTTATGTAAATCTGTATCAGTCAGTGTGTGACAATCCTGAGATAAACCTGCATATCACACCGCTCACTTTTAATTACCTTATTGTGCTGCTTCTCCTCAGCAGAAAACTCCTGGAAGGAAGACGCGTTTTCAATTAGGACCCCCCCAAAAACCAAGCTACACACACACACACACACACACACACACACACACACACACACACACACACACACACACACACACACACACACACACACACATACATAAACACAAGATCTGTTATTGTGTGTGTGTGTGTGTGTGTGTGTGTGTGTGTGTGTGTGTGTGTGTGTGTGTGTGGATGATTTGGTAACCTTTCTAATTTCACACTTGTTAAGTTTCCATGTAAAAGGCAACATTTTAAAGAGAAGCCCTCAGGATGGGTGTGTGTCATTACTGTGTGCGTGTGTGTGCGTGTGTGTGTGTGTGTGTGTGTGTGTGTGTGTGTGTATGTGTGTAGGGGGTCATAGTACATAAATTGGTATGAAATCAGGGGCAGCTTTGAGCCTCTCAGGCCTCTTTCTGCACACACAAACAGAATACATCACCATATTGTTGCTTACAGTCCTGCAACCAAACGAGGTGATGAGCCGTTTGCTGCACGCTGAGCTCTGTGTGTTTCTCTGATACTTTCTCTTTTTCTGTTTCTCTCTCTCTCTCTCTCTCTCTCTCTCTCCCCCTCTGTCTGTGTCTGTAATTTATGTGTTGTTGTTGGCGCGGCTGCTGATAGGCCCAGAGATGGCATTTAGCTAAAGAGCAGAGAGGCTGTTAGCTTCTCCATTCATCTAATCAATCTCACTAATGAAACCAGTGTCCTCTCCACAGCCACTCTGCTCTCATCCCTCTCTCTCTCTCTCTCTCTCTCTCTCACTCCTCTCATCATTTGTTCTCTTTCTGCTTAGATCCTTTCACTTTCTGTGGCACTCATTCTCTTTTAGTCTCCTTGCTCCCCTCCTTCCCTCCTCCCTCCTTGTCCTACATTCAGCACTGGTAGATCTGCTCCCAGAGAGGCTGCTGTTTCTGGTCTCTGCTTCCTCCATGTCTCCTCCCCCCTCCTCCCCCTGCAGACGAGATGGTGGATTGACCCAGTTAGGGTGAGAATGGTATTGTACTGGAAGTGCATGTATGACAAGGTGTGTGCATGCTTGGCGTGTGTGTTTAAGTATTTTTTTTGGGGGGGGATGTGCACAAGTTGAGATTTACATGCTGTGGTGCTTGAAAAGTCATTTTAAATGGTTGATCAGTCATTAAGTGTAAATCGAGGGGATTGTTGTCAGTTTAGTATCAGTTTCAGGACTTCTGATATCATACTTGATACGTTCTTGTGATAAGAACGCAACATATTGTAAACAATGAAGTATTGATTGGTCAATCAATACAAAAGTTTGACAATCAAATAAGTGATAAATTCTCATTTTGAGCAACATTGATTTGGTTCTCATTTCTTCTTTCATACAATGTGATAATGTACGGCGAATCTTTTCCATAACAAATGTTTTTGTACTTCAAAATAAATTGGGAAGCTTCATGCTGGGCTCTGGGAATATTTACACTTTTCATGTTTAAGCATTTTAAGAAATTCAAAAGATGAATCAATAAATGTAATTTGTCGAGAGCGGATTCATTGATGTTGACAGCCTGCATCATGAATAAACTCTGGAGCTCTGACAGGGAAGACAAAGGGACGTAATAAAACCTGGAATAAGAATAGGAGGAATGTGAAGCAACAAACATTTCAAATGACGATATGTCTTTTAAAAGATATCTCTCCTTTAATGGATCTTAAATATACTGTGAGGCCCATGTTTGACCCGCTACTCTTAAAAGTAGCAAGCTATGCTGCTAGTTACTCTTCATTAATTCAAGCTTTACTACACTGCAGAGGAAAGCACCAAGCTAAGCTGCAGCAACACAGCAAAAAGAATCGTCTTACAGCAACGCTTTCTGGTGAATAGAATCAACTTTATCCCAGTTCATCGCTATAATGTTCTTAATTTGTGCATAAATAAAACTTCAAATTCTCTCCTGGGTTTCATCATCCAGTTAAAAAGAAGGGATTTCCAAAAGAGTTTGATTAAATCACAGAACACTTTAACAGACGCCTGAAAAAAGAAACACAGCTGGTCTCACACCCCCAATCCAAACGTTTCCATTTCCTCACGATTAATTCAATTGAACCTTAGAAAAACTCCAGAGATTAGGCTACCTGGAGGTGCTTTAGGCTATATGTGAATGCACACAGCCAATTTTTTCGCCTGGACTTCGCCCGGAGTTTCTCCAGCCAGACCCCTAGTTTTTTTTCCGCAGACAGTCTGAGTGAGCTGATGTGAGTACGCAGCAGCACATACTCCAAAGGGTTCACCTCGAGCCAATGGGAAGAGAATGACGTTTATATACAGTGGCTGCCTTAAGTGTCTGCACGCGACCACTACGATCTCCGTGCACGTAATTAAACGGCAGCATTATGTTTTCTGTTCATCAGTGTGTTGTTCTCCTCTCTTTTGTGGATGCTGTCATTCCATTGGACTACACATAGCATTGATATAAAGGCAAATATTCTCATAATAGCGTCGTGTAGCGGACTCTGTTGCTTCAGCTGCTACTTCCGCGTTGTTTATTTACGTCATGTCTTACCTCGGGAATCGGCAACATTGCAATTTGCATTAGACATAAAGAAGTGATTTATAGAGTTTCCTCAGTGAATATACAGTGGGTACGGAAAGTATTCAGACCCCTTTACATTTTTCACTCTTTGTTTCATTGCAGCCATTTGCTAAAATCAAAAAAGTTCATTTTATTTCTCATTAATGTACACTCAGCACCCCATCTTGACAGAAAAAAAAAAGAAATGTAGAAATTTTTTCAAATTTATTAAAAAAGAAAAACTGAAATATCACATGGTCATAAGTATTCAGACCCTTTGCTGTGACACTCATCTTTAACTCACATGCTGTCCATTTCTTCTGATCCTCCTTGAGATGGTTCTGCTCCTTCATTGGAGTCCAGCTGTGTTTAATTAAACTGATTGGACTTGATTAGGAAAGGCACACGCCTGTCTATATAAGACCTTACAGCTCACAGTGCATGTCAGAGCAAATGAGAATCATGAGGTCGAAGGAACTGCCCAAGGAGCTTAGAGACAGAATTGTGGCAAGGCACAGATCTGGCCAAGGTTACAAAAGAATTTCTGCAGCACTCAAGGTTCCTAAGAGCACAGTGGCCTCCATAATCCTTAAATGGAAGAAGTTTGGGACGACCAGAACTCTTCCTAGACCTGGCCGTCCAGCCAAACTGAGCAATCGTGGGAGAAGAGCCTTGGTGAGAGAGGTAAAGAAGAACCCAAAGATCACTGTGGCTGAGCTCCAGAGATGCAGTAGGGAGATGGGAGAAAGTTCCACAAGGTCAAGTATCACTGCAGTCCTCCACCAGTCGGGGCTTTATGGCAGAGTGGCCTGACGGAAGCCTCTCCTCAGTGCAAGACATATGAAAGCCTGCATAGAGTTTGCCAAAAAACACATTAAGGATTCCCAGACTGAACTTTTTGGCTTTAATTCTAAGCGGTATGTGTGGAGAAAACCAGGCACTGCTCATCACCTGCCCAATACAATCCCAACAGTGAAACATGGTGGTGGCAGCATCATGCTATGGGGGTGTTTTTCAGCTGCAGGGACAGGACGACTGGTTGCAATTGAAGGAAAGATGAATGCGGCCAAGTACAGAGATATCCTGGAAGAAAACCTCTTCCAGAGTGCTCAGGACCTCAAGACTGGGCCGAAGGTTCACCTTCCAACAAGACAATGACCCTAAGCACACAGCTAAAATAACAAAGGAGTGGCTTCAGAAAACAACTCTGTGACCATTCTTGACTGGCCCAGCCAGAGCCCTGACCTAAACCCAATTGAGCATCTCTGGAGAGACCTGAAAATGGCTGTCCACCAACGTTCATCATCCAACCTGACAGAACTGGAGAGGATCTGCAAGGAAGAATGGCAGAGGATCCCCAAATCCAGGTGTGAAAAACTTGTTGCATCATTCCCAAGAAGACTCATGGCTGTACTAGCTCAAAAGGGTGCTTCTACTCAATACTGAGCAAAGGGTCTGAATACTTATGACCATGTGATATCTAAGTTTTTCTTTTTTGTTTTTTTTCTGTCAAGATGGGGTGCTGAGTGTACATTAATGAGAAATAAAATGAACTTTTTTGATTTTAGCAAATGGCTGCAATGAAACAAGGAGTGAAAAATGTAAAGGGGTCTGAATACTTTCCGTACCCACTGTAACTTGTCCTTTCATGGAGGTTGTGTTTAGATACCTCACACCTAAGGTATACCTCTTGCTTCCTGTTGGAAACTTCCTCCAATGTGGTGAAGTCTCTTAACAGACAATGCCTGTGCAGTTCCTCAGCAAAGACTTCTATCAGGCCTTGAGTTTATTGATTAAGATTAAGAAGATGTGTTGCCTCAAACTTCACCAAACATCTTTTTCTGTCAGAGCTTGTTTACGTTTAGGCTCCATCACCAGTTGGTTGAGTTTTGTAAAAGATTGTGTTTTGGGCTAAAATAATGATAAAATATGTATTTGGTTTCAAAGGAGACAGGGCTCTCCTGGGTGAAGATGAAAAGGCTTTGTGTGTGTGCACGGCTTTACTTCCTGAGAAACTCCCCTTCCAGGTGCAGTGCTGTGTTTTTTAGGCAGTCCTTGTATTCATCGATCACCTTGCAGATATTCACTCTGTTTTCAGTCATTTTTGAAGTGGATCAGGGATTGTAAAGAGATGTGACATGAAGTGTAAAAGCGGGACAGAGTGAGTAAAATAATAAAGTGATGAAACGTGTCTTCATACTGTAACTCTATCCTGAGTAAAATGAACGAGAGGTCACCCGCTGGGGTTTCTCTGTTTCTGTTTCTTTCTCTTCAACACCTCACTTTACAATCTGGGTTGTGTGTGTTAGTGTGTGTGTGTGTTGATGACAATATGTGTTTATTTTGTGCAAGTATATATAGATATATATATATATATATATATATGTGTGTGAGTGTGTGTTTGTGTGTGTGTTGTAGCCTTGGGGTGTTGATGTTTGCTGGACACAGACCTACAGAGAGCCTTTGTGCAGAAGTCTTCCCTGCAGCAAGGTCGCTCTTCCCTCCCTGCCTCTCTTTATACCTCACCCCTCTCCCCCCTCCATCAGTACATCTCTGTCCGTATCTGTGCTTTCTTCTTCTTTTTTTCAGTTCTCTCTCTCTCTCTCACAGTAACTCGGGCAGACAAAAAGCTCATGCTACATGAGTGAGTGTTTTGAAGGCAGGTCTCTGGCGAGGCCGCTGGCTGTGACTGCAGAATATAAATATGAGTGTATGTGTGACAGAAAGAGGTGTGTGACTGACTGTGTTATTCTGCTGGGTTACACTGATTATAATGTATAGAATCTCTGTCCTTTTGGAGGAGGAAAATATGTCCCAAACAATGCGCATTCAGAGATACACATCACAAACATACAGGCTTATATATAAAACGGAGAATCAATGTTTTTCAATCTGTCTCGACAAATAGGTCAAATACTTTTAAACAATTTTCTATTCAATTTCTTCAGCCTGTAGCGGCTCTAATGGCTCCTGATCAAAGTGTGTTCACCAACAGTTCTTATTCTCACCTGGAAGGTCTCCTGCAAAGTAACTTCTGGTCTGCTGTTCATTTCAGTGGTTATGCTGGCCTAAACCAAATTACTTGTGATTTCAAAGTCATGGATGGGGAAGTGGAAATCAAATCTTGAAAGTTTTCCTAGGGTTAAGGTGCGCTCCCATGATCTGGGTTGTTTGGTGTCGACGGTCATAAAACTTGTGCTGTTTTAAGGCAGTCTTTTACACAGCTTAGGGAAAAGAAATGAGACATGTTTAATATTGTCACAGGTCTTTAGTCTTGTCTGATGCAAATCATGTTTTCAATGACATGACCATTGTCAACAACCAATAGGAGCGGTCTCACCAGTGCTGGAAAGGCAAAGGAACGTGTGGTTCCCCTGGACTGTGGAAAAGGAGGAGAAACTGATAGAGTGTGGAGAGACCGAGAATGCTTCTTTGACGTGTCCTCCTCTTTGTACTTAAAGTCTATTTGTAAATGGCGGGGGGGGGGGGGGGTCATTATTTTTTTCCAACACAAATAGTGCATTGGATCAGAACTTAGCATTTAAAATGTGAAAATCACAGACAAATTCAAAACAAACCAGCTGATGAAGGCAGCAGTAGACCAACAACTCCTGTGTTCTGTGAGGTTAAATCACTGTTTTTGTCACGTTAGTTTGGTGTGTTCAAAGACGGTGACATAACAACTGTTTTTAGTTAAAAAACAATCCTCTTTAACAAGAAGCTCTATCTCTCTAGGGATCCTGTCTGTAATGCAGTCACACACTCAGCTGAGCCTGTCACAGAAACATACTTTACAGTCTGGATCCCAGAACATGTGAAAACAGGTCCCAGGTTTTAAAATATGGAGGTGACCCTTTACAACTAAGATTGTATTCTCCTTAATTTGTTTAATGTCTCTGCATTGTTTGCAGGACAATATAAATACAAATAACATCATTCTGTTTCAGGAGTACATAAATACACAGAGAGACATTTGTCCTTGTGACGCTTTGATGTACACATAAGTGTGTTTGTGTGTGTGTGTGTGTGTGTGTGTGTTTGTGTGTGTGTGTGTGTGTGTGTGTGTGTGTGTGTTTCACTGCAGGAAGGCGATTCTGTAAATCCTCTGCTCCCCTGCTGAGAGCAGAGGAGCTGCATTGCCGCACACACACACACACACACACACACACACACACACACACACACACACACACACACACACACACACACACACACACACGCACACACACATACTCTCACACTCACACCTTTACATGTGCTCTCCTCAGCTGGAAGCACATCAATCACAGCTCCAGTCTCACCTGTCACTGTCTTTGTTGTTGCTTACACAAACATCCGCTCTTTTGTCCTCTCTCGAGGAAGGACCCCAATCAGGATTTACATTCACAGCACAACACCCCCCCTGCTCCTAAACACAGCAACTCCCACTGGGGAGGGAAACAAATATACACGGCTGCAGATTTCAGCAGAAGTCATGCAGGACAGTGCTGCTTCATCACAGTAGAATAAAGAAATAGAAATGACTCTTTGTGAAAGGGAGTGATGTTAATTTGTGGATGTGACAAAAAAAAAGGAGGATGCAGAGAGAGCATGAATGAGAAAATTGGACATTGAAGTCAGAGGCAGGGACAGGTGTGTGTGTGTGTGTGTGTGTGTGTGTGTGCATGTGTGTGTGATGAGCCTGCATAAACATGCACAGAGCTGAATGCTGATCAGGGACAATAAAAACCTCCATTAAAGATTTATTCTGGGGAGACAGAGGGAGGGAGGGAGGGGGAGCACTCAGGTTTGTGTCAGGGAGTGGATTATAGCAAAGACACCTCTTTCCAGCCATCACAGCACACACACACACACACACACACACACACACACACACACACACACACACACACTCACTCGGTGCATTTTAATAGCCCTGTCACCTGCAGCTATAATACCAGACAATGGCTCTTTGAGGCAACACTCGTCTTCAGAAGTGTCTCCTTGCTTCCTGACAGGCTCACATGAGAGCTAACCAGCTACCTCAACACAATTATAGATCCCATCTGTGTAGTCATGACGATATGGCTAATGTTAGCATAACAAGCCGGAGGCCTTCTCTGTCAGAATGTCACCTGGACGGGGCTTTGCTCCAGGCGAGACACATCGCAGAAAATGTAATCTAATTCTCCATCCCATCCCCCCCTCCTCCATTTAAGTGCTGCCATCTTTATCTCTGAACTCCAAACCCTCACACACACACACGGGCCCTCTAAAAGCCCCCTTTCATCCTGCTTGAGATGATGGAGATCCACAGTTGATGACATTTGAGCAGGTGCTCCTCTGCAGATGACTCAGATGCTGAATGTTTGAGGGCAGGAAATGGAAAACTGGAAGGTCAGAAGTTAAATCTAAACTCACTCAGAGACTGCTTTTAAGATTGTCCCTTTCATCCATACACATCAAATATCTGAAGATTTCTTAGGCCCCTCTGGTGTGAATCCAATGGGGAAGTCCAAAATCCAGCTGTTTGTTGAGTATCCACTTGAGGCTGGCTGCAGAAGCACCAAAAGTCACAATCACACCTTGTCAAAAACAAATCCAGTTTTTCAGCAGGATTAAACATATTTACAGCCTGGTTCAAAAAACCAAATAGGTCTGATTAGCTCATGTGTTGATTGGCACACACACTGAATATTTTGATAACACATTGATTTTGATTTATTAAGGATAAGCAATACTCAAAATAAGTTGTGTAGCTGACCTGATTGACTGGCGTTGACAAAGTTTTTGTCCCTTAAACAGAACCCCTAAAACTTTCTCCCCACATGTGACAGGAGCTTCCTGGCAGTCTTTTGCCCTCTCTTGAACACGGAGGTGAAGATACAGTTTTGGACAGTCTTCACTCTTTGATCAGATTTGTCTCCTTTGTCTACTTCTTCAAGCCTCTTCCTCAAACAAACTTCTCTTTTAAAGGTTTGAGTTCCTCTGTCCTGACGAGACTATTTATCCTGACTTTGTGTTCCTTTGCTTTAAACTTCTCTTCTTGTCCTCCTCTTTTGATTATTTCTTGTCATTTGCACGATTGTCTTTTTGTTTTTTTTTGGTCAAGTTGCTGATTTTTTTTATGTTTTGATGTAGAGAGAACTGGAAGGAAAGGAAGTCAAGAATGCATGTAGATGAAAATTGGTTAGAGGAGAGCGTAGGAGGACGAAGTTATAGAGGAGTCTAAAGGGCATGAAAGCATGCTAAGATAGCAGGGGAGAGGATGTCTGGGGGACGTTTACTGTAAAATCAACACTTCTACAGAACCACTGCAACGATCACATTGTTTATTGCGTTTCTGTTTGCGTGTGTATGTGTGTGTGTGTGTATGTGATTATCAGTGTGTTTGAATACACTGTGACAAGAATAATGATGTTTGATTACTAAAGACCCCGGTGAGAGTTTGTATGATCAGCCTGTGAGCTCCTCTGGTACTCTCTGATCCTCAGCGGTGAGCTGTTGTCTCTGTGTGTTTTACTGATTGCTATATCTCAATCTAACTATATAAAAAAGGGGAGTTATTATTTCAGAATCTCATGATTTATTTTGATTTCAATTTTTAAATTCCAGGGGGCCTTGATTTGATTCTAAATCGATCCCTGATTCAAAATACATTCTCTATTTGTAAAGAAGTGCTTATTTCAGGATTTACTACAGTCAGCTGTGCATTAAGAAGCTGTGAGTTATTACAAACAGCATGGGGTGTGTCTTTAAATTGATTTTCTGATGAAAAAAACCCTTTGATATTTGGTAGTGAGTTTTGTGTGGCAGAAAGCTGCTTCCTGTGCATCACACTAAAACGACAGTAAAGAACCATCGTATTGTTGAGGTTTGAGGCAGACAAAGATAGTGTATGAGTACAGCAAAGTTTTCATCTTGTTGTCCTCCTCTCTGCTTCCGTCTGTATCTCTCTGTGGGTCTGCTTGTTTCTCCAAGAACATTTGGATCCTTGTTAGGATGAGGCTTCAGGTTATTCACAGTTTGATCTCCATCTATTGTGTGATTATATCTGAAGTGGAGCCAGGGCCTGTTGTCTGTCCCCTGCTGGTGCTGACCAACCACAATCCCCCCCTGCAGGTAATTATCCAAATGATCCTGGGCTGAGGGTCAGAATGTGTCTGTGAATGTTAGAGTCTAACAGCCCTGCTGGGACCAGGTCCATTATCACCTCATGTTTGTGGAATAATTTGGATCCAGAAATTCTGGATATCTCTGACAAAAAACACACACACACACACACACACACACACACACACACACACACACACACACACACACACACACACACACAAACATACTCTCACACTCACGCCTTTACATGTGCTCTCCTCAGCCGGGGTTCTGTTCTAATTAATTGCTGTAATTAAAGATGTGTTTGAACTGAAAGCAAAGCAGTTTTCTGTACAATAAAACTTACCTGTTTGTCCACATATTTAAAAAAAAAAAAAAAAATCTTCTGTTGATAAACAAACACTTTTAAAGTTGTTTCTATTTCAACATCATTCTGTAGTCATTTCAGCATTAAACAAACTTGTATTTTGTAATTAAATCACCGCTAAATAATTTAAGTTTAGGTCTGTAACATTGTAGAAATCCTAGTTAAGCTGAGCATTGTCTTGCAGGCCATCAAACTGGGACCTGGTCAGCCTGAAGGAGCTGGAATCAGCAGGAAAGTTCATCCAGACAGAGTTCATGGAGGAGAAGCGTAATAAACCCTGCTGTGAGAGAACAGATAATGATATGAACTATAGACTGAATCTTAAGATGGGCCTCAGATCCTGATCCAGGTGTGTCTGTTACTCTGCATTTGAAAAGTCCCCATCAGGTATATGTGTTGTCCTGCTTGACCAACCAGAAAGCAGAAGGTGATCTGAGTGTTACTGTGCTGTGAGGAGGGAGCTGTCCATGGTGCTGATGCTCACAGGATGCATGTGTGTGTTGTTCTGATATGTGATGCAGCTAAAACGCAGAAGGTCACTCTGTGCTGATGAATAAATATCCACAGATGTCCCGATGTCTGCTCTGTGCTGTTATGCTTTCTCATCCGTTGTGTTTCTTCTTGGTGACTTTCCTGTTCGGTTGTCCTCACAGCTGATCTCAGGTCAGCCTGCTGTTCTGATCAGACCACAGTCAGCTTTAGTTTTTCCACCATTACTCTGCTCTTGCTTGTATCATATTACGACGTGATGATGTATGCAGAAGAGGTAAAGGTGCTCAGGCCCGGTGTGGCCTGGAGCAATGTGAGTGCAGCAGAGAGGGGGACCTGGAAGAGGGGGCAGTTGTGCTTCGGCACATTACAGGGCAAATGGATCGAGTGTGAGTGCGTCCTTGGATCATATTTTCCTGTTTCCTTTCTTTTTGCATGGCTTCTTTGTGTACCTCCTCTCATCGTCTCCTCTCTGGATGAGTCTGTGCAGATGACTGTGAAGCTCTGGCTGCAGCGTGCAGCAGCTGTCTGTATGAAGGCTTCTGTGTTATTGTATGTGCATCTTATCTCGGTTATTAGTTTATCTGCATGACTATCTGGGTTTCATGGCCCTGCTGCATCTCTATCAGCCCTCCACATGCAGCATTAATCCATGTGCCCCCTGTTCAGCAGCTCACAGACATCCACAGGCCTCAGATAAGGCTGACATGCTCTCGTCTGCCATCACTCTAATTGAATTGACATCAATTGTTCTGCATCAGAATCAAACTCAACCTCTTGTGACATTTTGTACGTTTTCACCCCTGTACCATTGCAGCCATCGGCTCTGTATGCAGATGCTCAGTGCTCAGAGATTAACAGTGAGAGTACTTTCTCTGTGTGTGTGTGTGTGTGTGTGTGTGTGTGTGTGTGTGTGTGTGTGTGTCTCACTGGGTGCTGTTAATGTTTGCAGGCTGAGCCCTCTTGAGCAGTGAAATCGGCTTATTTCCAACAGTCTCTAAAAACACCTCAGAGGTGCGTTAATGAAAGAGCAGAGGAGGAGGGATGAACACTCCTCTAATCCTAATTTGCGTCTGCTCCTGATGCCCCCGTCCCATCCTCCCCCTCTTTCTTCCTCTCAGTTTCCAAATTCATATGAGCAACAATCATGTAAAAGAAAAAAAAATAATAATTTGAAAGTTAAATTATTCACACATTTCTTCCTGTTAAGTGACTATGTACGCTGTGACTCTGGCCGTACGTCCCGTTATTGTGGTGGCGTACCTGGTGACATTAGACGCTGGCATTTGTGGCCAGCCTGAGGAAACATGTGGATTGATTTGTGCGCCAAACCCGATAACCGTCTCTCCTCTGACCCCTGCTATAGTTTTTATTCATTTATTTAAGCTCAGAGAAACGACATGTGCTGTCAATGTAGAGAGGAGGAAAGTAAGAAAGAGGTGGTGGAGTGTGTGTGTGTGTGTGTGTGAGAGAGAGAGAGAGAGAGAGAGAGGGAGCTGTGGGGGTTGAGCTGGTGCACTGGGAGCTCTGGGGCAGGCTTAGATTTAATGGCTGGACTGGGGCTAAATGAGCTGAATTAATGGGGTCTGCTCTGAACACTTACATGCCTGCTAAACATACATGTGTGGGTGCATGTGTGTGCGTGTGTGTGTGTGTCCTCATTAATTGGGTCATCTTTCCTCCATTTCATGCCCTCCTAACCCACACAGGGGGATGTGGCTTTTGCTAGCTAAGATTTTTAATGCCAGCAATGTCAAATATTTCACTATTCTATTTTGTGCACAATGTTTAGCATCTATATTAATTAATACAAATGAAATGACAGCAATTTAACCCCCCCCCCCCCATTTTACCAGATAGAACAAACACAACTTAGGCATTGCTAACAAAAGAAACATTCTATAATAAACTTTAAAAAATTATTTTTTATTAGCATGATGCTAAGAATGCACAGTTACAATGTTCAGTGTTTGTTTGTATTTCTTTTTGTGCATTTTAAAGCAGATATTAACACCAGATAAAGAGAAATATACAGTATGCACACACTAACATAGATACAAATATATTAATATATAACCTCACCTCATATTAATAGGGTATGACCCCCCTCCCCCTCCTCTGTCCAGGTACAGACTCATTCTGTAGGAAACCCTGGATCATTAGCATACTGATATTTAATCTTTTTTCCTTTTTTTAATCTAAATCATTCTATTGTCTGGAAAGAAAATGAGTGTCCCCCTTGTAGATTATTGATTGTGTTACTTATTGTTTTTAGCTTGGAAGGCTTCAAAATGTAAAATGTAAATTGATGTTCCAATGTTTTGGACTGTTTTGGTATTCCCTCTCTCTCTCTCTTTCCCTCTCTCTGTACTTATCAGACTTTGTGCAGACACATGCAGAATATGAATCATGCGTCTCACATGTGTGTCTCCCATGTGTAGATGTGTGTGTGTGTGTGTGTGCGCACACCCAGCAAAATGTTGGCTCAGAGTTAAAGGGCCATTCCCCCGTGTGTTTATTGAATCAGTCTGTGCCGGAGAATCTGGCCCCCCCTCTTCATCCTTCACTGCCCCCGCTTATTAACCCCCACTCTTCTTCTCCTCTCAACAAACTGGTACCAGTAGACACCCCCCCCCCCCCCCCCCCCAAGTTCTGTGTTGGTTCAGTCCATCAGCCTCAGCGGGGGGCCTGACTCCCCATAAATAAAGGCCAACAGTTCTGACATGAAAGGGTACGGCAGCCTCAGAGGAACACAGTGTGTGTAGATGTGTGTGAATACAATGTGGATTTCTGCACACATGTGCGTCTGTTTGTTTGTTATCTCGGCGGCCTTGTTTCAGTGGAAGTGTGTATTTAATGTGCACATATATGTGGGAATGTGTCAGGATCTGATGCACAGCTCCTCAGGATCGCTGTGTGTGTGTGTTTGTATGTGAGACTTTTTTCTTTTGCAGAAAGAAAGGTCAGCGTGAGCTTGTCTCACAAGAGGACCTCCGCAACATTTTGTCTCTTTGGGATGCATGATAATATCAGCCCGTCGATGGTTTTGACAGATAAAGGCTTAAATCTCAGCATCATAATATTTCTGCCAATCTGACAGGCAGATAAGATGACACTTCGATAATGTTCACTGGAGGAAAGCTCATCAGACTCATCAGATGATCTAATGTTGTTAACTTTAAACTGCAAAGATGTCTGCTCAGACATATAGTATAGTAATGTTCTTTTTTTATGTTTGTACCAGTCTTTGTTTTCCTTGTTGTGTGCAAGAAGGCGTGACCATGGAAACCACTTCAGAGAAGACAATTGTATACAGTTCTCTTTCCTTCCCTCCAAACATTTAGCAGATCGTTCCAGGATTCATTTGGGATGGGATGAAGTGACTAGAGGAAGCACATTTCTGCTATGGAACACACTTACAAACTCTGAAAACATATTGACTTAGATTATAAGCAGAGGTTGGTAAAAGCATATGCACATTCATACATCTGGACGTTACTTGTGCAGAAAAAAGTAAAAGTACAACTATTGCTGTAAGTTGTTGCGGTCCTGGCCTCTGAAATGTCACAGTAAAGTGTTCCTTTGAAGGACATTTCTAGCACCTGATTATGTGCAAAGCTAACTGAAGCTCACCTCGAAGGAACTAAAATAATTTTAACTTCAAATCAAAGAACAACAGGGGGAAAATAATTAACACTGACTTTGCGCCGATGTGTAAATCAGTTGGATGGACATTAAGAACATAGATTGTCTAGGCTGTAGGTTGAAAAACAAATAAGCATGTTATTGATATCTGCATTTGCAAACAGATCAAATGAGTTGGAACACATTGCAACATTGGATAACTGAAAAAAATCCCAAATCAAGATTCCTCCTCTTCTCTGTCTCTTTTCTCTTGCTCTCTCTTGTTCTTTCCTTGCATAGCCTTGCCTCTGGGGTTAGGATGTTTTCAGACAGATTATCCAGACAGTGAGAGGAGCGTGTTCAAACAGAGGGTCATCCAGACTGTCGCACTCTGTCCACAGGCTGAACTAACACACACACACATACACACACACACAAAATTCACTCAACAAGCATGACTCACTCTGTCCTCCTGATGATACATGAACTCAGACCTCCATCCTGCACCTGAAAGCACAGGGAACTTTACAAATACTGCCAGCTCATCTTCACAGGAAGTTCAGCCTCTCGTTAACACACACACACACACACACACACACACACACACACACACACACACACACACACACACACACACACACACACACACACACACACACACGCATATACAGTGAGTGTTGTGCAGGATATTATACAAGTGTTTTCCTTAGCTATTTATTATCTGATTAGACCAAATTAATGAGTCCCAGTGGAATGATTAGATTTTTGTTTGCATCCTTCCTTCTTGTTATCCCCCTACACTCTGTCCTCGCCCTCTTCCTTTCACCCCACAGCTCCCTGCACCCCCGGTAAGAAACAGGAGAATGAGTCTGCATCGTTTATAAGAAGCTGTGTCATGCTGCGTTCACAAAATAAAAGAGGACGCAGCATTGGAAGCAGAGGTTTGTTGTGGATACTTTGGAAGAACCGTTATGATGCATTTACCTTAAAAAGGTGAAAAAGTGATAGCTACACGCACTGTACATGAACACACATTCATGAAGTCGTGCCCTCAGGCGTCAGGTGCCAAAGCTGCAGCTTTTTAGATTTACAGTGTGTTGTATTAATCTGTGCACAAAAATGATAGTGTGTGTGTGTGTGTGTGTGTGTGTGTGTGTGTGTGTGTGTGTGTGTGTGCTCGAGTTGCCTTGCAGCGTCTTTCTGTGATGTTTAAGCAGAGTTTAAGGTCTCTGCTCATTAAATGAAAAGATACAGATCTTTTTGAAAAATACTGGTTGAGAATAGTGTTTGTGCGTGTATTTTTGTGTATGTGTGTGTATGAGAGTGTGTGTGTGTGTGTGTGTGTGTGTGTGTGTGTGTGTGTGTGTGTGTGTGTGTGTGTGTGTGTGCATGTCTGGATGAGGAGCAGAATAAATGAGCAGGTGTGTGATCAGTTTTTTATCCTCTCACAGTCACATGACTCAGGTCATACCATTTTTACTGTAAATGACTCCATCAGTTTCTAAAAGTTTAAAACCCTCCATTACTCATTTTAATTCACTTTACCTCACTGTGAGTACGTCTGCTGACGTCACACAAGACTGAGATGAAGCTTTTGCCTGCGTGTTTGTCTGTGGAGGCTTTGAATGTTTGTGCCTGGTGTCAAAGGAAACGACCCAGAGTTACAAGCTGCAGAATTAAAATTCATGGTTTAGGAAAGTGTTTTAGAATTAGAATAGATTTTCACTTTACCTTGTAAAGAATTATAGAATTGAGCTTCCCTGAGATCCTATAGTTCATAGGGATCAACAGTTCTCTTTAGACACAGGTAAACAGGGGGAGGTGAATTTTTTTGATAACTCATCTGTTTTGATTTTATGAAAGATAGAAGTTATTCATATTAAGGTGCTCAGCTGACCTGAGCTATGGGCAGTCCTGCTGTAGCTGTTTGACAAGAGGCTTAAGACCCTTCTCAGCTCCAACTCTTAGCTTGTAGTTAGCAAGTTAGGTTTAGACAGCATGGCGACCGCCATTGACGGGCTTCCAAAGCCCCCTTCATTAACAGATGGATGACGTCGCTCTGGTTTCGTCCTCTATTATTTACAGTCGCTCCACACAAAGCTGTTTAATCTGGTTGATTTAATCTGGTTGTCATGTGTGGGCCCGCTCACATTTCCAAAATCTGTTAAGACTTTAAAAATCTTACAAGCGTGGGTCAGGCTTTACCAAAACTTTTCTGCATTAAATAGCCAAAAACAGACAGAGGATTGTCATATTTAGTGTCACGCATCACGTCTTTATAGTGTACAAGTTTTGCATGTGCAGGTTTTTGGTGAGTATCAAACTTAATCAAGTGTTATTATTCTGCTTCTTTCTGTCAGGCATAGAAAGTGTTTTTTTGGGTGATGATTTATTAAAAAATTTGATTTTCCTACCTTCATATCAAGCGTTTCTCTGCTGAACCTTTCTTAAACATGTGTGCAGTGGCTTCTGTTCTGGAAATAAAGAATGCAGGATGAGAAACACACCAACATGTGGCACCGCTATAGCTCATCTTCCATGAATATTTAACCTGTTCTGTGCTGAAGCACTGAATCATAATGCTGAGCTGTTATTTTTATGAAGACTTTTATTGACCCTGCTGAATGTGTGAAGCATCTTTTCTTACAGTATATTATTACTCTTACATTTTTTATGAATTTACGCACGTTTATGTGTAAGGGTGAATTAAAGAGTCTCTCTCTAACTCTCTCTCTCTCTCTATAATGAGTGTTTAAATCATGAATTATAGATGTTAAAGATATGGAGCAGCTGGGGAGATCGACTTTAACACCAGCACGAGCTGCGTGTGAATTATGGATGTGAGAAACGCAAAGTTAAGATATCACTTTAAAAATATTCACATCTACCTGTCATAAAGTGTAGCACCGAGAGAGATTTAATCTAATGTGGTGCAGACCTTAAAAAGCCCTCTGTGTTATTTTTAAATGTAGCTACCCAGGGCCCGTGTTCAGTTCATGCATTTTAATAATGAGCATTTGATTGGTGGGGGTGTTAATGTTTCCTGTCGGGGTTATGAACCTTTGCTCTGACTCTGTCACTTTAAATAACGCTCACAGAATGAAGCTAAACAAGAAAACATCAAAGTGCTTTTGCTTTTCTGATCAGGCTTCAGCCAGCAGCTCTTTTCATCCTCACTTTTATCCTGTGTCCGGCCCAATCAGAGCGATGAGATCTAAGTAATAAACTGTGTGAAGCCCAGGAAGATGTATGGGAGAGAATGAGAGAAAAAAGAATGAGACAGAGAGGAACGGATTGAAGAGAAATTCCCTCTTTGTGTTCCTTTGTAATAAAGTCTGTGTCATTCGGTTATATCTGAGGAGGATGAACTGTTGCTGACAGTCTTTGAGTTCACTTCAGGGCACTTCAGAAGTAATCGGTAAAGTGGGTTTCAGTTGAGATTGGCAGTTCTATAGAAGCGATTTTGATTTAGCAAAGGCAAACCTTCTAAAAAGGAGGCTTAGTTGGGTCGCCGGTAGCCTAGAGGTTATTTCACATGCCCCATGTACGGAGTGTTTAGTCCTCATCGCAGCGGCTGTGGGTTCAAATCCGACCTCGGCCCTTTACTGCATGTTATCCCCTCACTCTCTCCTCCCAACATTTCCTGTCTCTCTTCAGCTGTCCTATCCAATAAAGGCAAAAAAAGGAGGCTCAGTTTAACACTATTTTCTAATGTATAAAGATCCAATCCATTTAAATTCAAAACTAATGCAGTTCAGCATTTTTAATGTTCAGCGGCCTTAGTGCAAAGACGTCCTTAGTGTCAGCGTCAACATCCCAATGGTGCGGTACTTTTGATATCAGCTTTGTTAACCACGGCGAAGGGGAAACTAATCGGACTCGTCTTATTGAGAAAACTATTTCAGGTGTAGAGCTGCTGCTAATGCTGAAACACGATTAATTTACATACTTTCACGATTTCTTATATAAAGGAAAATATTAAACATATGGAACTATTAAAACCGACTTAATTGTCACTACTGAGGGAAGCAGAAGTTAACTTCCGTAACCTAGCAACAATAAGCGCCAGTGAGGAGTGCTCTGAAATCGAGGGTGCGGGCGCTGCCAGTGCATAAGATGTCAATTTGATGGAATGAAGTTTTAATGGAAATGGACAGGAGGCACCTTTTCTTGAACAGCTGAAGCTTTATTGGTCTAAACCATTGGTTCTCAACTCGTCTTGCCTAAGGACCCACCACTGACTCCCCTGTGAAAAATCCCGACCCAATTTTCAGATAATTTTACGGCCAATCAGATTTATTTACTGAAAACTTGTGAAGTCTGGACCCCAGTCGGTACAAAACATGTGACAGAAGCAAGAAACTGAACAAATGAAAAAAAGATGTTTAAAAAGCGCTTCACATACTATTTTGCCAGGCACACATTCGCGAACTGAAAATGGCTCCGTGACCCACCTCTGGGTCCCGACCCACCAGTTGAGAACCTCTGGTCTAAACGATTGTCCACATAAAGAACGGTAACAATATGTTTCTAAATATATATTTTAAAACACTTTTTTTAACTCAAGTTGAAAATCGAACGGCACAGATTTTTTAATTGGAAGTGTTCTGCTTTGTGTTTGTAGTCCACCAGTGTTTCAGTCAGCATTAGCTGTGTGTGTATTTAACAGTGTGGAAGCAATCAGCCAGAATCCTGGCTCCCATCTGCAGTTATCTAATCAGTATTTAGATACATTACATGTTTAAAACACAGATTTCTGCATGCCAGTGGAGCGAACAATTTGTTAGGCGTTGGTCCTTAACACCAACTCTTTTCTGACTTCTCAAGTTGCTCATCCATCTGTAAAGTTTGATCAAAGGCATTGAGCAAACAAAGAAGTCTTTCCCAGAAGCCCTGTATTATTACAAGCTGAATTCAAGGATACCTGAAAAGTTACCAGTGACTCCCAGAGGATTTATCTGAGCACATGAAGGCCCATGAGTTTCAAGATTGAGTCCAAACCACAAGTGTAACCATAGTGACAGCTACATAAGGGAATGATATCAATGGCTCACTTTATAATGACACATAGAATCACTGACAGTTCCAATCAGCTGGACTCTTTATGTTAGATGAATGATAGCATTTTGAAAACTGTTTTGATATCTACTTACTTTCTTTTTTTTACTGTACTGTCAGAAAAGGTCATCTCCAACCATTGATGTCATCATTCTGCAGCATACAATCTGCACTTTATGGGAAAATTCGATTTTCTAACCACTCAGTCGTGGATATTGTGGTTCACAACTTATTAAATCACATATCATAAAATACTAGTAATGCTGCAGAAAAGTTTAGGCTTCTGATGAGTCTCCGAGGTTATTTTTTTCTTTCTGAAGTCCTCTTTAGGCACTAATGTCCTCGCCGAAAGAACAAGCTACACTTTTAACTATATTAACAGAAGAAGTATTCAATTCTGATAGATATTGAGGCAAAAAAAACAACTTGCAGAGGAAACAAGAACGCTGGATCAGACTCTTTTAACATCTCGACTCAAAGTTGGCTCATGAAAACTTTGGTTCTATACAATTTTCATTCATCTTTGCAAGTTAAAGTACAGACAGAGAAGGATGAAAGCCTGAATTAGCTGTCTATAAACTTAATGTGCAGGAGATAGAGCTGCTGCAGACGTGGTGTGTGTGTGTGTGTGTGTGTGTGTGCTCCTGTGTTGGCTCAGTGTGTGTGAAACAGGTGCACATCTGTGAGAGAGAGTGTGCACATGGAGGTGAGTTAATTTGAACTCCAGCCAACAAACATTTAATTCTCCCTGATGCTCCACCTTCACAGTCACTCTGTGAAAGCAGTAAACTCTGTATCATTAGCAGAATACATTAGACTCCTCCTGTCAGCTTGCCAGCTAAAACACCGTTTAATATTCACAACCCACCTGAACGGAATCAGAGCAGCAGAGACGGCGGCGTTTTAGGGGAAAAGGCCCGCTGTCAGCAGAGGACACAAACAGAGAACAGATACATGATAAACAAGAACAAACAGACAGGTGTGTGTGTGTGTGTGTGTGTGTGTGTGTGTGTGTGTGTGTGTGTGTGTGTGTGTGTGTGTGTGTATGTGTGTATGTGTGTGTGTGTGTGTGTGTGTGTGTGTGTGTGTGTTTTGATGATGAAAGGTGTGTGGGTGAGAGATCTAAATAGAAAATAGGCTTATGTTTAGTCAAATTGAATTTTAATTGACAGTAAAGCTCAAGAGATTAATCTCATTTCTGATCTGATTTCTCATTTTGATGGGAGATACAATATTAGACTCAATGAATATCTTGTTAGAGTCCCACAATTCGATTTCCCCTGTGAGACCGACTCCTCTGAGCTGTTCTATAAAACTGAGCGTGTCTGTGAGAGCATGTAAACATGTGGAGAGAAACAGGAGTGAGGAATGGTGGTATCATTCTCATGAAATAAATCTTGTGGAGTGCTGATTTGATTGAAAAGGCTCCTCGATTAAAGACCAGAAGTGACCAGAGGAGGCGGGCAGAGAGACTCACTTGCTGTGGTTCTGCTCTACACACAGCTCTCAGCGTTACTGTTGGCTGAGAGCTCTACTAGCTTATAGGAAGCTAGTTTATAAGATTACAAACAACACGGTGAAAACAGATAGTACTAAAAGAGCTGCACACACACAAACAAACAGACAGACACTTATATACAGTGTCTGTCAGACAAAAATCCCAGATTTGACATTAATTTCAGATTAATATTATGTCTTGCTGTGCATTTTATTGTACTAAAAAGACCATGTTTACGTTAGCACTAGCGTACTGAAATTAACATGTTATTTCTTTTTAAATTGCATGCTATTTTGTCCCTTTAGGAGTACTGTTGGTAAGCCACTGCACTGTCTCCCTGTAGTCACAGTTATGGAAAAAGGACCTTGCTGCAGCTATGAACGTCTCATTTCACTGAAAACAAATCTGTCAGAGAGCTCAGCTGACAAGTCAGAAGTAATTCTGATGTCAAACATTTCACTGTGTTATCATCACCTAACTGTTTGCATTTAGTTAACGTGCTCCTTTTTCTGTGGTTACGCTTATGTAGTAATCTTTGATCTATCCTGAGTTCCTTAATTGATTTCAAAATAAAACCAAGTTTCCCAACAGAAAGTAAAGTACTGTTAGCTTAAGACTACAAAAAGTATAACAAAAAACTCCTTTGAAATGCAAAATGATGGAATTTCAGACATGCCATTTAAAATGTTATCAATAGCAATTAACTTTTAAAATTCAGCAATAAGTCCCAATTTAAAAAATGTAATCAGCCCTTGTTAGCACTAATTAACAGTTATCTGTGCTCACCAGACCTGGAGTGTCAGCTCGTTCACTGTTTGTTGCATGAGACTCAGGATTGTTGTTGGTTTTTCCCCGCAGAGAATACGGTCATTTCTGGCTCCAACAAACCAAGAAAACAACAATTATTTTACCAAGCTCTCAAACTGGTGAACTAGAGGCTCAGAAACATCAGTCCACAAAGTGATGGGTGACATCACTGTGGCTTTTTCATTAGAAACAGACTGTGTGACTCAGAGATGTGGCCTTGGACAGGTAAAATGTGTTTTCCGGATGCGGCAGATTTACTCGCCCTCACACTCAGCAGATCTTCCAACCGTGCACCCCCTCCCTGCATTCTCCTCTCTGCTCTCCGTCAGCTAGTCTGTGTGTATGTGTGTGTTTTATGCATCACATGCATGTGTGTTTTAATGTGCATGGTTTAATGTTACTTCACATGCGTTCTTGCACGACTGGCTCACATTTATGTCATGATTGTGATTTATTTAGCCCTCAGTCTGGCTCTTGAAGAATCCACACGTGTGTGTGCGTGTGTGTAATTACTCGTGCCCAGGTGCGTGCGTGTGCACCAACGTGTGTATTTGTGTGTGTGTATGTGGTCATGCCTGCAGCTCTGTCACATGTTGTATTCAGGTAGTTTGTTACCTGTTTGCTCACGCTCGCTGTATGTAGACATTTGTTGGCAGAGATATTTGCTGGATACAAATGTGTGTTCATTATGGTTGTTTACTTGAACATTGTTGCACCAGGAGTATCGATCCAACAAAAGCTCCCTGTGCGTGTATATGTGTGTGTGTGTTGCAGTGAGAATATTGATCGTTACTTCTCCCAATAGTGTTTCTTCTTGCAGCAAGTCTGTCAAAAGCCACGTGGAAGTAATCGCTCTTCCTTTTCTCCCCTTTCCCTTTTCTCCTCTCATACGATTTGTCATTCTTTTAAATTATTGTATTCAACTACATCTTTCTTTTTTAAATTCTGTCGCTGTGGTTTGTACTTCTACATTTATTTTCCTTGATCTGTGTTACCGCAGCGCAGAAGAACCAGCAGTACCACTTTGTATATATTTGTGGGTATCTGTCTGTTTGTATGCAGTGTAACCAGCCTCTGACTCTGCAGAACAGGAACACACTGTAGCATCAAATTACACTCGCTGCACTGTGACTAAATTCTGCAGATAACCACTGAGTCGAGTCTTATTGGCTGTGTGTAGTGGTTTGTGTTTGAAGCTGCGGGGCTCAGTCTATCTCTCTAATTGCTTTTGACTTGCAGCTTTTCAAACACATTACCATGACAAGGCACACTCTGGATCCAAACTGTATTACATTAATTGTTTGTCAGAATTTCTGTGTGACAGATGAAAGCACAGAGACGCACACATATTCTTTAATGCTGCCTAATAGCCTCCCACACCCAGCCAGCGCTTTGACAACACTTGAATCACTTTAAATGGTTTGTAGCGCGCTCACATGATGCCGAAACCTACAATGCTAAGTCAAAGAAATACCTCAGTTGGAGTTGATCTGTTCTCTGTTTGCAGGCGGTTTGAAAATATGTCTATCTCTACGAGTAAGTGTGATATAGATTCAGACACAGACTGGGCAACAAGTCCATTCTCATCTCAAGCATTTTATTCTCATAACCACTATATATTATGACTCAACTTTAGGTGTTTGGAATTTTTGTGTTTTGGTTATCCATTGTTTGATTCCATGGAACTCAGCATCTGCACGGCTCTGGTGAGCAAGAGTTTGCAAGCTTAACTGCAAACTCTTTATTGGTTGGAAGGAATAGTCACCAGAATCATCAGTTTCATGACCCAGATTTCCGGCAAGAACTTATTGAGAAAATGGGGACCAACCAATCATAGTACAGAAGGCCAGGGCATCCTGAAGATGCTGCAAAACACGAGTGAGAAACTGGAAATCACCTTTCAAGATTAAGATGAATCATTTATCATTTATGTAACCCTGACACCAACTAATCATATCTAATTCTAACATTAAAGCATCTAAAATATGTTAAGGTGTATTTTTCAACTTTTTAAAGTAAATGTAGGCTACTGTCAAATTACTACACTGCTCGTGTACCTGAATCAGTTTAGCTGTTCATAAAGAGCCAAGTACAAGAGTTTGTAGTAGACCCCTTCAGAGTGAGACCCTGTTTCTTAATGAGACTATCAAAGTAAATGAAGGTTGAAGGAAGATGAATTATAACGTTCAATCATTTTCTTTTTCTATAGCACAGAATCATAACAGGTCTCAAGACAAGAACTGGTGCAGTCCAATTATCCCAACAATCAGTTCACTGTATGAACGTTCAGGGTTTTCCGTGGGAGTCCTTGGAGAGTGTTTATTCTCCGCTGGCCACCCACACTTTAATGTATGCACTCCTGAGATGGATTGTGGGATACTCCAATGGATTCAACTGGATTTGGAAGGTGGGATGTGGGGTGGGGTGGGGCAGCAGCATTGGGAGTGGGTGACAGTCGAGAGGATAGGTGAGATAGTAATAATAAGATTGGATAAGAAAAGAGAGGGGAGAGATGGAGGGCAGCGTGGGTGTTATGAGGGAGGGAAGAGGTGGTTCAGGGTTGAGCAGTGAAGCAGAGAAGCTGATGCACACCGAGGCTCAGTGAGTGTGTGTGTGTGTGTGTGTGTGTGTGTGTGTGTGTGTGTGTGTGTGTGTGTGTGTGTGTGTGTGTGTGTGTGTGTGTTCGAGAGTAAGCGTCTGTGTGAGATGAGTTTTCAGCCCAACAACTCAAGAAGCTGAGTGTCCTCTATCCGCCCCAAAGTCACTTTCACTCTTTCTTCTTTTACAATCTCCCTGGCGGCAAAAAGTCACTCGCTCTCCTCCACTCATCTTTGACTCTCTCTCTCTCTCTCTCTCTCTCTCTCTCTCTCTTCAGGGGGTCCAGTCACCTCCAGCATTAAGATTCAAACCACACCAAACCTCCACACATCTAAGAGTCTAGACATGACTTTTCTTTTCTATCCTTCTGTTTAGTCGTAAATAACCTCTGAGCCTATTTATCAAATGCGGCCATTCATTTCTATGCAGATGATACAGTTATCTGTTTTTCAGACCTTTAAGGAGTAGAGACTCTTGAATTCCTGAAGTCTGTCTTTGATGTTGTGCAGCATCATTTAGGAAGGACTCAGACAAGGAGTTTTAAAATCCTAACAGACTTAGAGGTCAAGTTCCATCACACACACACACACACAGGGCGAGAAATTTAACAGATTTAGTCCTGTCTCAAATATCAGATGTTTACACACAGTACAAAATACACATATCACACACAATAGGATATAATAATCTGGTATGACAAACAAAGACTTACACCATCCTGCTGTAGTGATACTCTGCTGGGAGAAAAGGCAAAGCAGAGGGCTTAAAATGTCTGGATGACAAAATGTTAGGTATACATTTTCACCTCAAACCACAGCATTTATGTCTGCCATAATCTGTTTCTGCCGTGGTCTTGCTCAGTCTGATGGTGTATGCCCTAACCCCCATGATGAGCTTCTGAAATGAAGAACAGCGCAACACAGCCAAGAGCAACTAGATTCACATGTTCACAAGATCACATGGGTATAAAGAGAACAATATACAAACAACAGGTTACTTTGTCTTTCCGAGGTTGATTTGCTCTTGATTTGGTGCCTGTTTTGACATAGTGTTGATAAGTTGATGGGGTATATGACCTGCTATCTTTACATTGTGTTTTATTTTGAAATTGACTAGTTGCTTTATGCGTTCCCTTGTCTGACTTCCTGTCTTGGTTGATCAGCTAAGTTCACCAGGATGCGTGCTTGCATATCCTGGTGCATATCTTCAGCTGAGTATGCTAGCTACTGTTTAGCTAAAACATCTCAAATTATACATTATATATATAGGTTACATATATATATTGATTCATATGTGTAATTGTTGGTTTCTATCATCACTTCTTTGTTGCTCCAAACAGTAGTTTTCTATGCCAGACATATGATTTAATGTTTTTCTGTTTTGGATAAGTAGAAAAACAGGCATGCATGCATGCTGTTGCACATATTTCAAGCAAGCTGCATGGAGGCATGCTGCCCTGCTCCACTGCTTACTTGTTATTTTCAATTGAGGATTATTTTAAATGGATTATTTTGACATATTAATGAAGAAAAGCTGTTATAAAGTGCTGAAAGCTATCCCACAATGCTTTGCCAGTAGCTTTCAGTGTGACGTCAGGCTGGTGACATGACTTTTTTAACCACTTTTCTCCCTTAATATGACCAAATCATGGGTTGAAAGAAAGACATGGTATATTGTAAAGGATGAACACCTTATGGGAGTGCAGTTTTAATTAAAAAACTCCTCACTTCGAGACTACAAGAAACAAGCAGAGCTGGGCAGTGCATATCTGAGTGTCCACACCCATCGGAGGCTAAAAATCACTACTTACAGATTGTTCAAAGCAGAATCTGTCGTTGATTGAGCAGGAATTTGGCATTTTAGCTAGTATCAGCTGTACGCATGAAAACAATAAACAAAGGCGACACATGAGTCAGCCTTGGCCTACAGTGCTTTATGGTTAACTCCTGGCTTCACGGAGAGCCCTGAGAAGTGTGCTATGCCACTAAAGTGGTCAGACAACAGCTGAAGTTTCAGAGACTAAAGGGGTAATACATAATGATATTGTGTCGATGTATTTTTGTTGCTCTTGGAAAATATTTCTTCTTTTGTCTTTTCTCAGTGTTTCCCTCCTTAGATCACATTAAAGCTCTGCTGCCCCTCCCCCATGCGTGTTAATGTTTTTTTTAGTACACTTTATGTGACTGCAGTATGTTGAGCTGTGTTTGTGTGTGTGTGTGTGTGTGTGTGTGTGTGTTGGTGTGTGTGTGCATACAATCAGACACACACGTGTTGTTTCTTATCCTCTTTTTTTCTGTGCCGGCCTTGGGATTGCACCTCATTTCTAAATTTATCCTCAAAGTGTGCCACCTCTCCTGTGAGCTGCTGCTGGGATTCTTGAGAGAGGGGGTAGAGATTGGTGAGAAGAGGGGAGAGAGGAGGCAGAGGATGGTAGGGGGGTGGGGGGGTGGGATAATCAGGGAGGAGCAGAGCTGTGGATGAGTGAGGGAGGAGTGTGTGTGTGTGTGTGTGTGTGTGTGTGTGTGTGTGTGTGTGTGGTGGATGTATGTGGGACACAGCAGCTCACATCCTTTTCTCTGCATACTTTCTCTTTTTCTTATCTCTTCTGCCATCGTCACATCTCTGTCCCCAGGCTGCTGCACGCTTCATATGGGGGGGTTAGCATTGTGTGTGTGTGTGTGTGTGTGTGTGTGTGTGTGTGTGTATGTGTGTGTGTGTGTGTGTGTGTGTGTGTGTGTTTGGAGTATTTGCTCTCTTACAGATTGGGCCTGATTTGCATATTTGCGTGGAAACATAACATACATGTGATGCTGAACACCAATGGTCTGTGTTTAAAGCTAATCAAGGCATGTGAGGCACCCATTAAACACTCAGGATTACAAGTAGACAGGTTGGTTAGTGTGTGTGTGTGTGTATGTGTGTGTGTGTGTGTGTGTGTGTGTGTGTGTGTGTGTGTGTGTGTGTGTGTGTGTGTGTGTGTGTGATAGAGATACAGCCCTTTGAATGCATGTATCCCATAAATAGAAAATCAATATCCTCAGCAGGATTAATTACCCGCACGCTTCACATGTCTGCACACTGCTCTGCTCACACGCCTGACATTTGTTCACCTTGTACTGTATGAGGAGGAGACTGTACACTGCTCTCTCGCACTGTTTCACGTCTTCATTGTCAATATCGGCTGTGTTGAGGGGATACGTGTATGCATGTGTGTTTGTGTGTGTTCTGTACAATAGCTGCCATGTGTGGTTAATCTCTCCCTAACAATAGCCTCCCTGAGCTGCCAGCGCTCAGGCCCACAGGCCTGGAGTGAAGCCTGGGGAGCGGGGTTGGAAGTCACCCAGCCGGGACTCCAGGGACGGAGTCTGGACTGCAGCCAGCTCTCCCTGTGTGGGGATGATTGAGGGGGCTACAAGGACACTTCTGGAGGGAGAGGAGGAAGAGGCCGAGAGAGGAGGAAAGAGATAATGAACGAGAGGAGAACAGATGGAACTAAAAATGAAGGGCTTTAAATGAGGCTGACATCCAGTAACAGAGGCTTAAAGACAACACTGCCAGTGTTAATGTGCCACCAAAATAAACAAACACAAATTAAAAATCCTCCATATGCTAACTTCTTTAAGAGGTCTTTGTCAGGAGTCCGTGCAGTGAGCAGATATCCACTTAAGCTTTGTTCACACAAGTTCCTGAAAAACTCCTGAAGATATTGGGTTGAGCTTTTTTTTGGTTCTCCAGAATGTACTTCTCTGCTCTTTTGTTGATATTGTGATTCTGTTGAACAACACGTAGCACTGATATAAAGACACTCTCATTATAGCGTCGTAAGGCGGACTCTGTAGCTTCGTTCACTACTTCCGTGTCGTTCTTTTCCCGTCATGTCTTGCCTCCGAGGTCCCTCTTCCTGTCTGACAGGGATATTCTCCCAAACTGTGAGGTGCATGTGTGAACAACCAGATATTGTTTTCAGAAGTGGACTTATGTTACATTTTAGTGTACACTTAGGTGCGACAGCCAATCGTGGCTTGATCAGTTGCTCCCGACACACACACACACACACACACACACACACACAGAGCGAGAGAAGAGCCACAAGCCAATTGGCCAACATTTTTTCCTGATTGTAACTGCACAAAGTGACAGATAATGTCCAAAATCACCATGGCAATCAACATACTTTTTTTTTCTTCGGGTATATTTTAAGTTAGGTTTTCTTTTTATTTCAAATGTGTTTTTCCCTCTAAATTCATTTAGATTTTGCAACAAACGACTCAATTTATCCATGCACGCTCACAGACACAAACACCAGGAGTACGCCTCTGGAACATTTTTATAAAATGAGGAAGTTTAACTGTTCGACTTTTATCCTGAGTTACATAAAGGGTCCTCATTCTGGAATTTCATATTTCTAACTCATTTTGGAGTACCAGGACATTTGCTTTGAACAAGACATATGCTGTTGGATAAAGTTAATCAACGCTGGATAAAGCCTACTTTAAGGTTACTCACAATTAAAGTGCCAAGGTGTGAAACTCAAATGGCAGCTCAACATAATTTGTCAGAGTATTCACCCAGTTTCAAATGGGCTTAATTGCCTCAATTAAACTGTCCTCTTGACACCGAGTGTAAAGATACAGATGGTGCCGTTTCTCTGCATTTCTTTTCTCTAATTTCCCCCCTGACACCGTCGTCTCTGAGAGAAAGAACACATTCAAAGTTCACCATCTGTATTTTCATGCAGGGCGCTGTGAGGGGATCATTTATGTGTCCTTTGAATCTTTAGAGACTGAAATACATCCCATCGAAAACTAACCACATCCCTGCATGAAAGTGGAACATTATGGATTTTATACATAGTTAATTATGATGATTAATTTTAAAGAACTTATTTCTTTTCAGGACAAATTGATGGAATTTTTAGAAATGAAAATGGGGTCTTAATCTCACGAGGCTCTGAAATGAAACATTGTGTGACCCGTCAGTGCGGTAAAAGCTAAACTCATGGTTTATTTTCTTTAACTTCTAAAATATGTTAGCTTTGCTACAGCTTGTTCTGTAACTGTAGCTGCTGTATTTACCTCCAGAAACTCCAAGACATCATGTTTTAATTTTTGTGGTCCTCTCTTTTCGGACAGTTTCAACCAACAAGTGGTGTGAAAGGAATAACCTATGAACGGATGTATGGCATATTAGGATTTCCTGCAGAAAAGGCATCATGCTCTGATACATGGAGTCAAGCGATGCTATGTCATATATTTATTTATTTATTGAAGAAAATACAAGAACAGAAAGGAAGTTATGACTCTTCCTTGGCAGTTAGTTTGAGTGAGATAGATATAACTAACCTGTCAAATGCAATCAGAATATTTTTATTTTTAGAGTTTTCAGTTAGGTGTAAAAATAAAACTTGATTTCTCTTTGAAATATGCAGCTTTCCAGTGCACATTTTCTATTTAAAAAGATGTTTTAAAAATGACAATGGCCACAGAAAACTGGTTCGAAAAGTAAATGTTGTTTCACAATATTTTAAGACATAAACTATACTACATCTTTTTGTTTGTATAATTTTTCAATTGGATGTCTACTTTTGTCTCGAGATTTCGTCACACATTCACAAGCAAATTAACGGAGATTGTCATTGTGATCCCGCTGTTTGAAAAGTGATCTCAGACATAGTTCCAGTTTATTAAACCAAAAAAACAATCTTGAAATTCTGGTTGGTGCTCAGTAGTTTAGAAAGCTTCCTCTTAGCGCTGTGTGGAAATGTAAAAATAACATTCTCTTGTTTAGTTGCACCTTCTTTTGGCAGCACAGTTCACGCTGCATGACGCTATCGTCAGCGCAAAAACCAAACAGGACTGTAATGGCAATATAATGTCATAATTGTCACTGTCCTTACACTTGCTACACTTCTTCACTCTTCTGATGTATAATTAAATTCAACATTAAGTATCAAGAGTCTGAACTGTTAATATTTTCTGAAGAAAAGGTCAACCCCGCTCTCAAACAGTTTGACACTGAGGGGGTTTGGTGATTATGCGTGTCAGAGTTTGATCTGATTGAATTAAAGAGTTAGAGCTGAAGAAGCTGAAGGTGAATTAAACTCAGCCTGCTCTGCATAAAGGAGTGAAGTAAGAAACCCTGCGTGACTGAACTCTGAGGCTACACCCAGATCCTCCTAATACTGTGATTACAAATGTTCAATATTTAGGATAGGATAATACTTTATTGATCCCCAGAGGGGAAATTCGGGCGTTACAGCAGCACAGACAAGAAAGCTCAAATACACATTAAACAGAATAGATAAGATAAATAAAAAAAATAAAAAAAAATAAAAACAGGGGGTATATACAGTACAAAAATGAATGTTGAAGTTAACTGGGGGGAATTGAGACAGTATTTGAAGAGAATGACAAGAGAATGACAAGATAAAGTGACAAGTGATGATTAAAGTGACTTGGTATGATAAATAAATAGCAGTAAGTAATGTGAACAGCAGAGAAGAGAGGCAGTGTTGTACCACAGTAATGCAGAGAAAAATTTACAACATGTTGCAGTACATCTTTTTCAGCGGTATGCAGTTTAAATGGTTTTATATTCTAGCTAATCCAACCTTAGCCAGTTTCTAGTGTTAGAAGGAAAAGAAGCATGGTTAATGGTAAACCACCAATACTGTAGAATCCTGACAAAAAATATGCTGTTTAGGAAAGATAAATTCTAAATCTGGATTTTCATCGTTTTCCCAAACCTGAATGTTAACCTTGTTCAGTTTGTTAGTTGATCCTGAACAGTTCAAGAACTAGAGACACATGATGTCGTCACTGGGCACAACTTCCCACTCAGCCTGGCAGACAACTAGAGGAACTGCACCATGAAAAAACTGAACATGATACCAAAAACTCATAACTGAAGGCAAGAGGGTTCAAATTAAAAGCATCACTACCCACATGGCCATCCAGTCAGAATGCAGATAACCAGCCAGGTATATTCACTTGTGTTTAAGTTAGCAGGGAGAGCTATCTAAGTAATTAGTAATCAGTTGAATACAATCTAACTAATGAGTGCAAACAACAACCAATCAAAGGAGAGGAAAGGAGAAACCAGGAAGTGTACTAAAGGAATTAAGGTGGGTGAAGAAGGGAAGTGAAAGGCAACATAATAGTGATTATTACTACAGTAATAGTTGCTCTGCGTGTTCTGCTATAGTTTGCATACTGCATACTTTCGGCAAAATCAGCACAATCTGCAGGTAGAGTAGGTGGAGTCTGATACGAACTCAGCTGATACAATCACGTATCAGAAGTTTTAGAAAAGCTCAACTGAATGTCATCATTACACGTCAACCAAAAGATACTTGTGCATGTCGTCTCTCTCGCTCTCTCTCTGCGTATGTTTGTGTTTAATATAATGTCCTTTACTTTGAACTTAATGCAGCACTCTGAAGTGCTTCATTCATTGTAGTTTCTTGTCATCTTTCACCGTGTATTTTACCATTAAAGTTGCACAAATAGCAGAATACACATCTACTTCAGATTATCCACAATGCCTTTCAACTAAATGTCATTGATGAATAAGTAATGCTGTGAATCCTGAGGACATCTTGGCCCCTGAAGCACCTTAAAGTTTGAGTTCTTCACAAATAAAAAAATGTCGGATGGTTAAAATTAAAAGTGGTAGCTGTATTTATAAACTATGTTTATTCTGCACACAGAGCTTTGTAGATCAGAGAGAAATATCCCCAGACGGAGAGATGAAAATAAACAACGTACTGTACCTTTTTATGGTTGTGAAGAAGAACAGACAGGGGATTCATGCTCATGTTTTGTAGTTGGAGTTCGCTCCGAGAGCAGAGCTGTGGCCTTGTGGAGGTTCTAAATTTGCAGCGCTGCAGAAACATGACTTCAGTTTAATGTGATCAAGCCAAACGTCTCTCTTCACCTCAGCTGACTCATTGTTGATGAAAGTCAGGGAAGTTTTTTGTCTTCCTTTGATGACACTCAGCACACAGCATGAATAAAGCATCCAAGACCCCTCTATTAATTATACCAGTCTAGATCTCACAGCAGAACCTGAGCCTGTGTGCATAGTTAGAGGAGGAAATCCAGTTAAAAAAAAAAGAAATCTGAGCCATATTTTTACATATTCAGGATCTTTATGTGCAAAATGTTTTAAATATATGCTAGGAGATTTTTTCATTGTCCAGTAGGGAAGCAGGCTGTAATGTCTGCAACATAATCCAATGTTTGTGACAACATTACAGAAAGGATCCCGACAGAGACAGATCTTTTTGTGACAGAGAAAGATGAGAAACAGTTATTGTTCTCTTTAAAAGCCACCAGACTCCATTGACAAGAACTGTGATTTTACCTAATACAAGACAGGCGTTAGTTTTATCGTGTTTCTTGGATCTAAAACCAACCACACAAACGAAAATCACACAAGAATGCAAACACAAAGGCAGTTTAATTGGAATGCTGTCCTTGTCCCAGTATGTAGGCAACAAGCTAGAATCAGTTTATTGATGGAAACATGTCTGACTCCGCTACAGTGGGTGGAGATATACCCTCTTCAGCTAGTTACTAGACCTACTTCAGGTTGACCTTCCTCACATGTTTGCAAGTTAGCAAAAGGCAAAGCGGTGGTTGTTGGTCAAACAGTGAAAACATGGACAACTTCACAGCTCTGAACATTTCACACTCGTTCTACCAGCACAGTCTATCCCTCTAGCTTACGGTGATATCTGAAGGCAGACAACAACGTGACTTCTGCTATGCTACACATTTATGCAGTTTGACTTCTGCGTCAAAGCCCGGCTCAGAAAAACACTTCTATGGATGAACTTTGATTTGGTTTATATTCCCTCGAAGATGGAGTTGCAGCATTTATTGGCGGGAGCAATTCAAAAAGATTTTGAGTGAATGAGTCATTCAGACTCCAAAAACATGTAAGATTAGGGCCCATGGTTTTCAGACATCACAATTGCCCTCCAAGGTATGCATGTGCATGTTTCCTACTGTTGATTATTTTTTTGCCCTTTGAGGCATTAATAAAACAATGTTTTTGGGGCCTGCATACATTCACATGTACATGCTCTGCAGAGATAAGATCCATGTGAGAAATGTGTTTCCAATACGACCCGCAGCTTTGTGCATTCTGCATAAAGAGGGGAGCAAAATGAGCAGTTTTTCTCAGAGGAAATCTGTAGACAGAGATTGGCCAGCTACAGCAGTATCACAGACAGTGCGTGCTAAATGAGCATAGACTGTGCGAGTCAACAGGGAGATAACCATCCCTCTCTCTCTCTGCTTTTTTTTCATTTTTCTTCCCTGCTTCCATTTATTCCATCTTTCAATATGCATTTTTACAGACACTCTTTCGCTGAAGCTCGCCGCTGTTACACCAGATCCATCATTTTTTCCTCTTTAGAGTAGTGTCAGAGCTGCAGAGAGAGAGAGAGAGCTGCAGAGAGAGAGAGGGAGGATACAGTATTCCTATGTGTTCAGCTGTGAGTAGATCTGTGTGTGTTTGTGACGGCTACAGTTATGCATGCCTGCCCTCAGGCCGGGCATAAATCATCATTAGAGATGGCAGGTGTGTGCGTTTGTGTGTGTTTGTGTGTGTGCGTGTTTACTGTGAAATGCACTGACTACAGCTGTAGCTCTCCATGCTCAACAGGCTGCCTTATTGTTACAGCTCCACTGCTCTGTTACTCCCCGTTTCCTAGGTTTCCGAAACCTGGGACTGCTGTAAAACACACAAACATGCACACACTATCTCTCTCTCTCTGACACACACACACACACACACACACACACACACACACACACACACACAGACTGAGACTGTGTGACCTTGCACAGTGATGAGCGGCGGGTTGATAAACTCTGCTCTGAGTGTTTACTCTGCCTCCATAAATGACTCGCACAGGGCTTACAGGCGAGTATGTGTGTGCTGGTGGACCAGAGATTAACTCGAAAAAACATGGCCTCTGCAGAGCGGCCATTTTAACATCTGCCAGAAGCTGCATCCAATCTTGCTGACGATGTGCCGTCAAGAACACGCTATGGACCATCGCCAATGGTTCACAGCGCTGCCACGGCAATCTTTGAATACATGCTAATATCTGACATCGATGACTGGTAGAGGTGGGGAAAAAAAATCAATTTATCTTCTGAGATTTTAAATACATTCATAACTTCCAAAAATCCTTCCGTCTCGCCTTACGCACTACTGGCAGTCACTCCCTGCTAAGTGCTAAGGCTAGCTCTTTAACGCAGTAGATTTACCGTGGATATGTGTGTATGATTGTTTAGTCCGACCTCAGTTTATTAATAAGGAGAATGGTTGTCACATATACCAGGATGGCATCACGTCGCATTGTTAGCTTTCCTTTTATGTATAGTTATCTGTTTATAGAGACAACAATAAATCACCATCAGAGTATTGTTGATAGAAGCTAGTATGTCATAAGTGGAGATAATGTTCTGTCTGTTTTTTGTTGTCCTCACAGGCTGGATTTCCTGCACACACTAAAGCCTGCTGATACATCATTGGTTAATACATTCTGAACTACAAATGTACTAGAAATCAGAACACCTCCCATGCTGAAAATCACGACCCCTGTGTACAGATTCTGTTTCTATGTCAAATCTGTAAATAAGAATTAGGGTTCAAATGACTAAAAAGGAAGTACTGTTAAAAACACCAGGACACAACACTGCAGGAGACCAGCAATTCAACTGCAGAGTGAAATCACTGTTTTTGTCAGTGCAGTCTTGTTCCTTTGAAGAATGTCATGATGTAATGTCTGTTTGTGCTTTAAATCTTACTTTGAAACAAAAAGAGTCAGATGCTTTCTAGTAACCTAAAATAAGTTCAGAGCTAAAGATTTAAAATACTTGAAGGGTTAAAAGTGGTCAGACTTACAATGACAGGTAAGTCCATTGATGCAGTAAAGAGAATGTTTAGTTAAAAGTGGGTTGGAGAATTACCGCAACGAGCTGCTATCGTCTGAGAGAAGAACAATTACAGTCCCTTACTTTCTCTGCTCATCTCTTACTGGATGTGTGTCTGATGTGTGTGTGTGTCTGATATGTGTGTCCATCAGCATCACAGCCTCCCTCCACTTCCTCTCTGCTTCCTGGCACAGAATTAAAATGTGATTTGTTATCTGTTTGGATGTTTCTCAGCATTCAAAACACTCTGACAATCCCTCTGCTGCTGGCTCCGTTCACCTGGCAGGCCTCCAGTCCTCTGACTCTGTGTGTGTGAGTGAGTGAGTGTGTGCCAGTCGTTGAGTTAAGGGAGGTATCACAACTGACAGTTTCTTGTTCCTTCCTTTCATTTGTATCCCATCATTCAGTGTGTGTGTGTGTGTGTGTGTGTGTGTGTGTGTGTGTGTGTGTGGGTGGGTGTGTTTGTGTGTTAAAGGAGGCGGTAAAGACTCCTCCAGCACTTCGATTCGCTATCCTCTGCCTACCTGACCAGCTGTGTGTGTGTGTGTGTGTGTGTGTGTGTGTGTGTGTGTGTGTGTGTGTTCATGTGTGTGTGTCCATGTGTGTGTGTTGGACGCAAGGCAAAGAAAAATCAATGGTATTAATTTGCGGAGGCAGTGGTGTGAGCTGAGGCAATCTGCTGCACACTGGGAGCCACGCTTTGCTCTGATTTACCGCACACACACACACACACACACACACACACACACACACACACACACACACACACACACACACACACACACACACACACACACACACACCTCCTCTCCAATTCCACCTCCTCAAATCGCACCTCCTCTTCCTCCCTCGGTTTGCATGCAGAGACAATATCAGTTTACAGTTTATGGGGCACACTGGAATGTCACGCTTCACCCGCTGCCTGCCTCCCCCTCTCTCTCTCCCCCCTCTCTCTATTGCATTACTCTCTTTATCGCAGTCCAGGTAATTAAAAGGCAGGCTGCTCCATGGTGGCAGTAGGGAGGAGAAGACTGCAGGCGAGGGCAGGGAGAGTCACCAACACACACTCTACCATCTCTCTCTCTCTCGCTCTCTCTCTCTTTCTCTCAAACACACACACATGCACATACACACACACTCACTCATACATTATACTAGTACTGGCCATGCAGCACACAGATGGAGAAGGTTAAATGGATCTGCAGCAGTGCTGGTGACAGATAATCTGCACTAACTGGTCTGCAATTAGAAACAAAACTCATTTTGTCTCAAAATTACAGCTGAACTTTTAATGGTTCAATTCCAGATTTTTTTTGTTGCAATGAATAAAGTATATGCACCAGTAAAGTCGTTAGGACTGCTGCAAATGATATAAATCATAGATTTCTGTGCATGTACATAATTGGATTTCGTTTTAATACATCTAATCTAATAATTCAGCTCCAGGTAAAATCTCAAGTGCTGCGTATTTCTCGGCCTGCTGGAGCTGAAAACATTCTTACACCACAGCAGAGAGATGTGTTTTATGTCAACCAATAAATCTGTTTGCTGTAGCTGAAAAGAGAGCCGTCGTAGCACTTGTGGAAAAATCTCCAAAACGTCCCCAAAACATGTCTGATATTCCAGATGAAGAAAGAATGCAGATTGCTTTGTTAAAAATAGAAAATCTGAATATAAAAAAAAAGTCACTTACAGCCCTTTATCCAACATGTGTTTCTTTGGCATCTTTGTCACTGTTGTTACACACACCACCGACAACATGTCATTTTACCTACCTAGGAAACAACGATGTCCTCAGTGAAAGGCTGTTCACCTTTTCACACAGATTGGACTGAGTGGACATCTGAGAGCTCAAAGTTCAAGTTGGGAGAATTTTATCAGAAACTTCACAGTGTATAAGTGGACGCTGTAGGAGAGCAGGTCTCTGAAATGAAACAGACGATGCTGCAGATCTGTAAAGTGATGCCATGTGTGGGTCAGCTGTTGTTATCTGTTGTTCCACTTATTTTAACTCCGGGTGGTGGTGTATGATGTGAGCTCAGGCTTTTGAATTGTTCCTGAAGTACTTCACTTCATATTGAATACATCGGGTCAGGCTTCCTCTTACCCTGGGGATTATAGTATGGTTGTCTTTTTTTATGGCTGCAGCACGGGTGAAGACAAATTTCTCACTTTGTTAGACAATGAAGTTTATCTTGATCTTGATCAGTGAGCTCTAATGCCTTCAATGAAAACAGGACGGTCTGCTCCATAGACAGAGCTTTTGTAGACCCATCTCGAACACAGCCATACCTAGCTAGCTAATGTTAGCAGCATGGCTGACAAGCAGGGGCAGACACACACCCTGCTGCATCGCAGTACCAAGGTGGTGAGGGTGCACAGAGGAAAGTTTACTTAGGATGAGACAAAGTACATTTTGAAAAATCTATTTCTGGACGTTTTGATTCACCCCCCCCCCCCACAACTCTCGCTAAGACGGACCAAAACCTATCATTACCTCCAAACTGACTCATTTCTGTTGTTTTATGAGTCACTGGTATTATAAATGTTTGTCAGTGTGACATCTAAACCTGCATCAGATGAGCTCATGGGAACATGATGATGTCTGATGATCACACTGATGGTTCAGACGGAGATGTCGATCATTTAAAATAAAAGTACACATTAGGACAGCTCTGTGCCTGCATCACTCACAGATATTTATTGTAGCAATTAGGCTGAATTTTCAGATCAGTGGTGGATGTTTGGGACATTTACAGACCCGATGAGCTGCCAATCTCCATTAAAGCGTCACGATTTATTTATCCTGGGATTTCTCTCACGTACACAGGCTGTGATAAAACCCCCTCTGTCAGCGTTATGAGATTAAACACACACACACACACACACACACACACACACACACACACACACACACACACACACACACACACACACACACACACACACACACACACACACACCTGCAGTTGTAAGATTTAAACACACATACACACAGCCTCTCTATTTGTCTCTGAATGTGTCCAGCATTACAGTAGACATGACTAATCCACTGCAGAGTGACTTAATCCAATCAGACCTTTTGTCTGCTGAACCGTGACACCGAAGGCCACTGCTCTCATATTGTTAACATGTACACACACACACACACACACACACACACACACACACACACACACACACACACACACACACACACACACACACACACACACACACACACAGCACTTATATGAATATATAAATCGTGCATGAAATCTGAATTGTGTTGCATGTCTTGCCTTTGGCCAGCTGGTTGGGCTGCATGACATCCCGCCCCTTCCTCTAACACACAGATAACTTCCTTCTAAAAGGTCAAAGGTCGACAGTCCACTGCAGAATAGATTTTTGGGTCGGTTTGAAGCAAACTCTCACTGTCTTGAAAGGTGCAATGACTCTTGTATAAGTGTTCATTACATTCCTCTCGCTGTTCCTCCTCTCCTCTACTCTGATAATCCAGTGCTCACAGAAACGCAGGAGCCTCATTTGCTGTCAATCATGATGTTGTACCCCTTTTTACTGTATATGATCAAATAACTAATTAAGACTAAACTCCTCAGAAAAAGGAACACTGGGACACATATCAGCATGAACAGAAATCTGATCAAATAACCAAACATCTGCATTTGCTGACTATTTTCATTTACAGTATCTTTACAACAATAACACTGTGAGATGCAGTGACGATTCTAGAGTATGGTGGGGCCCATGGGAAAAAAAATCAATTGGGGGGGTCTTCCAACCGGTGTTCATCACCATCATGTCTGCCAGAGTAACGCTTCCTCCTCTTCCTCTTTTTTCCTGTTTCTTTTTTCTCTCCGGTAGTTGACTTTCATTGACAAACTTTGGTTTTCAAAACAATAAAGCATGCAACACCGCTTTGGTTAACAGTTTGTGAGCCATCAGGGGCCCCCTACTGGTCTGGGGCCCCAAGCAGTTGCCTGCCTTGCCTGTCTACAAGCAGTGCCTCTGGAGAGGTGTTTCAACAGTTCAGCCTCCTCCTGGTCTCTGCTCTTCTTCCTCACGCTCAGATGCTCTCACTTTTCTTTAATTGAGTTTAGCTCGCGTGTTAAATCACATAAACAATGCAAATCTGCCAGGTGGTGACTGAGTTATTACTCCCACTCTACTGTCTCTCTCGTGGTGTTAAGACGATTCATACTTTATCTCCCCAGAGTCCTTTTTTATTTATTGTGATTTATGGCTGCGCTCTCGTCTTTGCTTTCACTTCTGTCACTCTGTCATAAAGCCGATCTCGGCTCCAGATCCTAGCCAGCTGTCACCCACACTTCATACAGGAGAAAACTTTGCTGTGATTCTGCTGTGTTGACTCCTCGTTGCTTATTTTCCGTTGTGTGTGTCGTTGACTGATGTTGTGTTGTAGCTTCTCTCCTTGTCATCTCTGTGAGGAAAAAAAACCCCATTTCTGCAGTCTTTCATGTGGGAGGCCTCGGACTCTCTCGATATCTCTGAATAGCTGAGGAGTCATTTTCTAGTCCTTGTGTCGGAAAGAAGAAACTCACACAAGACAAATGATCCAATTCTGCTTTAACAGTCCCATTCATATTGTAATATCAGGCTGGAACATAGAGAGGAGAGACGGGACAGTCAGCCTCACTCACTGCACTCACTGTGTGTGTGAGTGAGGTGGGGGGGGGGTTGGGGAGAGAGAGGGAGGTTTTTCTCTTTAATTCTCTCTGTTGGAGATGTACTACCTCAGGGATATTCTGCCATCTGATCCATTTTAGTAGTGTGGCAAACAGCCAGGGCATCTTTTCAATTACATCGAAATGGATAGTGTGTGTGTGTGAGTGTGTGTGTGTGTGTGTGTGTGTGTGTGTGTGTGTGTGTGTGTGTGTGTGTGTGTGTGTGTGTGTGTGTGTGTGTGTGTGTGTGTGTGTGTGTGTGTGTGCGTGTGTGTGTGCTAGCATGGTTTCTCAGAGTGTGTGTGTGTGTTTGAGTGCAGGGGGATAGACAAAGACACAGCGAAGCAGAGAGAGAGAGAGAGAGAGAGAGAGAGGAAGAAAACAGAATTTGTAGAGGAGCATTTACTTTATTACTTCATAATTTTCATGTGACTGTGCTTGTTTATAAAAACTTTTGCCATCTACATATCATTACCGTTATCTGTATTTCTTAGACTTCTATTCTTCTGCTTCTTCCTTTTGCTTTAAGATATTAAGGGGGAATTTCAGTTATTCAAATTTTGCATGATTTCACACACACACATTTGAATGTATGAACAATAACATACGAAAGAGTTCCTTGGTGACTCCATCAGATGATATGACACAAGACGGACGTAATCGTGTAGAAACTGTTTAAAGACGAGTGGAGACAAATAGACTTTGAGGGAAACTGATTAGGGGAGAAGAGGCGTCTAGAGAATGTGACGTACGGTACCATCTCTCTTATGTTGATAATCAGTACAGAAAACAAAACTACATCTGACATAAGACAAGTACTTAGCAGAGAAATTCATCCATTAAAAGCAGGCAAACCCCTCTACAGTCTTGCACAAAAAGATTGGCAGCATTCGGATTTAGGACTGCCCGAACAGCTGCTGCCAGTGTCTTTCTACTGTTTAGACAAACAAATCCCAATGTTGCCAATTTTTTTACAATTCAGACTCAAAAACCTCAGCGTTGCCAGTCTCTGACGTAAAATCCGAGTTTTGTTGATGTGTTTGTACAATTCAGACACATGAATTCCAACGTTGCCATTTCTTTGTACAATTAACATTCACCAATCTTAGCGATAAAAATGTATTTTTGCAATTCAGATGAACAAATCTTAGTGTGGCAAATGTCCAAAGCAAAAATGCCAATATTGCCATTATTTTGTTCAATTTAGACTGTGACTGTGTGCAGTTCACAGAATTTTTTTATAATAATAAACAAGAAATATTCCAGTACCAGGTGCCCAGGACTTCTATTTTAGTTGCAGTGGTATAAATAGGTATTTATATCATTTGATTCATCCTCATTTGATCCCCTGTTGTTCTTTGATTTAAAGTTAGATTGATGTCAGTTTCTCCAAATATGAGGTGTGAGCAAAATTTCAGAATCATGACTCAACAACTTTTACTTCACGAAACAAGTTAAAGCATTGCATTTTCTTTCACCAGTCTTAAAAAAACATTTATCGTGTACTCGACTAAGGAATGTGTGTACTTTGGCCCCTTCTGTTTGAGACAGGTCAAGAGGGAGGTGAGGATGAGGATGAGCGGAGGAGTGGGAGTGAGGAGCGAGAGAGGTGGAATCAGAGGGCTTTGCCTCAGAGAGAGAAAATACTGCTCCCAGTCTGTCTTTGAGCCGAGCAATAATTTAAAGGCTCGGCCCTCTGAAGCCTCGGATCCACATTGACTGGTCATCTTAAATCAAATCAGGGAACAGGGCTCTGTGTGTATGTGTGTGTGTGTGTGTGTGTGTGTGTGTGTGTGTGTGTGTTGGTCCATACACACTCCTGCACAGAGCCCCTGGTCTACTCTGAATTATTGACGGTAGAGAATAATTGATTGGTTCACCTTCAGGCCTATCAGCCTCCGTCTGAGTGCACCGCCTCGTATCAGTGTGCCTCCTCCTGTTTCACTCTCACTCCCTCACACTCTGGCTTCTTTTATTCTCTCTATTCTAACCTCCTGCAGCTCAGTTTTTCTGAAAGGGTTCAACCAACCAAAAAGACAGCAAAAACATATTTTCTCACTTAACAGCCAAGGCTAAAGACATTTGGACCGGGCCTAAGACAGAAAAATGAGAGGAAGAAGATTTTTTTTGTCTTCTCAGAGTAAACTTGAAATGCTGATAGAGCAATCAATTGATCTTTCAGCAGCAAGTCTGTTATTAACAGCATTATTCACAGAGTTTAAAATGTACTCTCATAATTTTTTTTTTAGCTATATTCTGAACATGGCCAAGTTTTTTTTCTCAAAATGCAAAAAAATAACCATTCCCTTGATGATTTTATTTATTTTCTTGCCCTGATTTGACCAACCAAAGATAGTTCTGGATGTTTGTGCCTACTGTCATTTCAGCGATCTGACTGTAGACCTATTTAGACTTCTGTCCCTGTGACATTTTGCCTTCAATTTGAATGTGATGTAATGGGTAATGGGGGGTGGAAGTGATCTCCTCTCTGTACTTCCTTCAGGTAGTAAAGGAGGCGTTACAGAGGAGATGGGATAAGCGGAGCCAGCGAGGGAGCGCAGCACTGTGTGTGTGTTCATGTCTGACTGTGTGTGTATGTGGAGCTACCGTTATGCTGTGCTCTCTTGCACATCTGCATCACAGTACAGCAATGTGAATTCACAGACTGGGAAATCAATATTACGCAGTTGCAGTATCAATAGGAATGTCTAATAGTGTAATGATGGCAAAAGGTTTGTTATGGCGCTGTCTTCTGTGACCTACTGTCTTCTGTGACACTTTTTTTTTACAGAAGAAACTGAGCACAGCAGGAGAACTCACAGTGTGTTCGGACCTGAAGTGAAGCTAAAAGTTTGGTGCAATTATCTGCAAAGCCTGAAAATATCTGCTAGAGACTTGTTCAAATGACTTCAACTTGAGCTACAAATTCACTGATCAATGATATGTTTCCACCGTCTGTCTCCAACCGTCTGTCTCCGTCTGGCTCTGCTTCCCTACAAATACACTCTGAGTCTATTCTTGGCTGCTGCGAACACACGTGTGAACTATCCTTGACACAATGAACCATTTTCTTTTCTCATCTCCTCCATCCTCTCATCACTTCCTCCGTGTCCTCCAGCTCTGTCCACGACACATTGTGCAGCATGTGATCAGTCATGGCTCCCTATAGTGTACTGGGACACGCATCCAATCAATAACATGATTCTGCAGGCAGGAGTCAGCCATGACATACAGCTGCTGTCCTGTCAGACACGCACACACACACACACACACACACACACACACACACACACACACACACACACACACACACACACACACACACACACACACACACACCCGCTGGGCTGACATACAGCCTGCTGCCCTGACATGCTGGAGATGAGGTGAGGATGGATAGATGGATGGATGGATGGTGAGATGAATGGGTGGATTGACGGTGGTGGTGGTGGGGTGGTGGTGGTGGTGGTGGGGGGGGTGATGAAGGTAATGGGTGCAGATGCTGTCAGTGACGATGGAGTCTGACATCCTGTTTCAGGCTTGCTGGGAGCCGGACTGTTTATGATTAGTCTGCAGGTATAGATTTTATCATCCTCCATAACTCCAAAGACTGCAGGACCGGGCCCCTAGAGGGTTTTACAATTTAAAAGCCAACAAAATATAGAGCTCAATTACCAGCTCAGTGTACAAATCACAGACGCTCTCTGCATCTCTTCAACCATCTCTTTCCCTCCTGTGCAGCACAAACAGAGGTAGCACATTCTCTGCTCAGTTATACTTAAAGATATCTTGAAAACAGAATGTGTTTTTGCAGTAAAAGTTCTTCAGTTGCAGCGCTGACATGTGATCACAGTCTAATAAATAAAGGTCAATCTGAACATTTCTAGCGGATGTTTGTGTGCAAAGCTAACTGAAGCTCAGCTAATATTTGTAAACAATTGAACTGAAATGATTTTAACTTCCAATCAAAGAACAACAGAGTGAAAATAATGAACATTCACTTTGCTCCGATTTGTAAATCAGTTGGATGAGGGATGTCTCTCTGCTCTGAATCTGCTGCTTGTCCAGCGTGTTGGCTACTTAACTTTCAAGTTCTCCTTGTCGCTCAAGGAGACAAGGAGACAAGACATCACATTCACTAGACGACTCTTCTCCACCACACAGTTCCCCCCGACGTCTGGTTGTCTTCACATCTAGCAGCTACCTCCGGTGTTGAAAAAATTGATGCTCAAGTGCAAAAAGCTGCAGTTCATCAAGTGTCCACTTGAGGCTGGCTGCAGAAGCACCGGAAGTCACATACACACCCGTTGAAAGATGCCCGTTTTTACAGCAGAAGTCAACATGTTTACAGCCTGGTTATTGGTTGGTCTTGTTATTTATTATCTTCATCGACACACACTGTAAAACATTCAAGGTCATAAACAAAGCAGAGATACAAACAACGAATTATCAATACAGCAATAAAATTAACTAATCTGTTTTGATTTTATGAAAGACTACGAGTTCTTCACAATAAGGCGCATAGATCTGATTAACGGGCAGGTGCAATGTAACGGCTTGTCCACTGGCTTAAAATGCTAGTTACCTGTCAGTGGGTTGACTAAAGTTAAGTTCTACAGACGATTCTTCAAACATCTTTTTGCCAGTTTTCACAACATTACATCCGTCCATATCACCCAAATAAGATTAGATATGAGTTATTGTTCATACATTTAGGAGTAAGTTGGAGCAAATGTCTGGAAGGCAGCTCACAGTGCATTTATGAAGCACCTGTGAAGAATGTATGAAGTAAAAGTACAGATTTCTGTGTATAAATGTACGTGTACAAGTAATAAGATGAACAGTTACAAACTATTTGCATCTTGAGATTACTTCTTCTGCAGTATAAATGCAAACACGGCTGATATTATGACCTCTGTTGAAAGTAGTGTGTCATAAATGTCGTAAAAGTTTGCATTGTATCAACAGTCTGCTCATATTATTCGAATACATAAATCCTCTTATAGTCTGCAGCAATTAAAATAATAACTCCCTGTGCAGTTTCTACAGTTTTAAGTCCCTGAGCACACAGGTGATAGTGTAAAACCACACACTCTGATTCAGCATTATTTCAGCTACAAAGGAGACGCAGCAAATCCCCGACTGTTTACTCTCTTTTCTTGTGTTGCTGTTAACAGCCGTCACCCGCTGCATGCTGCAGCCGTATCAGTGATGACTGCTGGGATGCATGCAGCACCGGGGTGTGTTATGTTAATGTGTGAACCTGGATTAGACCAATGGGGGAGTTAGGATAGTGTAATCCTCTCTCCTGTACACTTCATTATCATACTCACACCACAGCAGTGAGGCCTCGTCAGGGCTCATAATCCGTCTGACTCGACCCACCTCCGAGAGAGAAAACAGAGGCTGTATCTACATACACATACATTCATACTATCAAGTTTGTCAGAACAAGGACTTGTCATTTTTGAAATTTATATTTTAGTGAATATATGTTGTATGTAATTGGAAAATAATATAAACCAAGATACAGATTAAAAAGTCTTTACATGTTCGGGTCGGGCCCCAACTGGATCGCAGAGCTGTTTAGAGTGAAAGTGTGTCTGGAAATAAAAACATTGAATCACTTTTTAGACATGTTTGTTTCGTTCTATTTCTTTGTTCTGTCACATGTTTTGTACAATCTGAGGTCCAAACTGCACCATTATGTATTCAATAAATGTAATTGGTTGGCTGTTGGTCTTGGGGCTAGACCAGTTGAGAACCATTATTCAACATCATATACAAACAGCTTATATCTAAAACAAATAAGAGAATATGAGGAGTGATAAGAAAATAAATAAGAAAGGAAAAAAGTTATAGAATGCTTGACAAATAGAGTGTGTGTGAAAAGTCTGAATTATCAGATAGTTTTTGACATTTTGACAGAGCCCAAACAGACACCTTTGAACAAGAGCACCAAGTTCATAACACAAGTTTATGGCTTATTCCCCAATTTTAGCCATAAAACCATGAACCTATCTTTGAAAGCCTGCATTTCCTCCGTTGTCCACTTGAGGCTGTCTCCTGTAGTGAGTCAGTCCCCATGGAGCCCCATATTAAAATGTCCAACGTTACAGCAGAAATAAATAATCTTTACAGCCTGCTACAAAAACAGTTTTGGTTGCTTCATGAAGTGTACAGGCTGAATTCCTATACAGCTCACCTGTTTACATTACATTAAGGCTTATAGTGATGTAGAAGTAGGGGCGTGGCATCTTTGAGTGATAGGTGGGAGCTGCTAGCTGTCTGCTAGGTGACACCTCAGCTAATTCAGTCACTGAACTGAACCTCTTGCCATGTTTGTGTTGTTGGAGCCTTGGAGTTTTCATGTAAATGTTAAACAGATAATCTGTCCAACAAGTGTGAGCTCCATTTTTTACAACCAGTCACATTCTACTAGTGTGTAATTGTTAGTTGACTATTTTACACACACTTTGGTCTAATAACTTTACATGTATGGTCAGCTGTCCACAAAATAATCTGGATCAGTGGGAAGGACGGTCGTTCATTCACCAGCGTATTAGCCTGTTTAGCTTTGAAAACGTAGAATTTTCCAAACCCTGGCTCACCTCTGGCTTCAAAAAATGAACAAGCAAGCAGCCAAACTTGAAACAGTTGACAAACTGGTGTAGACATTGTGGCAGCTGCAGTATGTACTGTCGTAAAAAGAAAAATGATGTGATTTGTACGGCAGGGAGTGAGGGAGACAGAGAGAAGCGTCCTCCTCACCCCCTGCTCTCTCCTCTGAATGTGCTGACTTCACATGAACACCTCACAGCTAAAAGAGAAGTCAATTAACCTGTATGCGTCTCTGCTTTCTCTCCTGTGTGTGGCTACGGTGTGTGTTTGTGAGTTTGTGTGCATCCCGGCCGGCTGATGTGTGCGCGTTTGAGTGACAGGCCGGGAGCGCTAATCCTGTCGCCTTAGCTTGTCACTGCAGTCAGCTCGCACAAAAGTGATGACACAGACGGTGACAAACACACAAAGCTGCACAAAAGTGAGTCCATTTCATCTGAGCTGTGCAGGATAATTAATCATCAAATGTGTGTCTACAGAGTGAGTTAGTTTTATAAGTAGCTAGCACGCTCTGCTTCAACTGTCACACACGGCAGGAAGAACAGGACTCCTCTGTGGGATCAAATTATTAGACGGTCCTCAGTTTCAGCTTGTGTTTTTGCATCTTAACTGTGACAATATGGAGAGGGGGAAAGAGTCTGTTTAATAGAGAGAAAGAGAGAGAGAGAGAGAGAGAGAGAGAGAGAGAGAGAGAGAGAGACTACGGAGCATGCCACCAGAGGTAATTAGCAGAGCAGCTGTTTGGGGGGGGGGGGGGGGAGTTATAGCCGTGACACTGCAGGAAGGAGCTGGGGGAATAATTAGCCAGTAACACCCGTCAAGCTTTCACAAAGAGGAGATGTAATATTTTTCTTCTGCTCTCCACTGAGGAACTGCAGACCAAGTGCAAGTGCGGAGAACCCCTTTAGCTTGCGGACCCTGCTGCTCACAGAACAGACTGTCATGTGTCTGCTCCATGTTAAGAGCATGTTAAATTGTGTATTGATCCGGCTGCAGTCAGTTATGATGTATAACAATTTCAGGTTAGTCGTCTGTCACTGGAGTCCCGTTATGTACGCACATCTGGGCCTGTGTGTGTGTGTCGATAACAAGCTCCATCTTTAATCGAACCTCCTCAGCTGGAAACATTCTCCTCTCCTCCCTCGATCGATGCTCTCCAGTTTAACCAGGCTGCACAACCAGTATGCAGAGACGATGAAAAGCTGTAATACTTTCATGTGACAGTAGATATCAAACAGCAGGGAAGTCTGTTCTTTAGTCCTTTATTTGACCATGTCTACTTTAAAAAGGGTATTTTTCCCCTATAGCTGTCATTGAAGCTGCAGCCCAGAGAGACACAGTCACTGTTGATGGGGGAGTTGTAACAGGAAAAGTGTTAGGACCTGTCTTAAGCAGGTTGCCATACTTGTTTTCTCTTTGCAAATGGAGCAGCAAGGCCAGAGGTGCTACTTGTCAATGGGCATGGCAGGCGACGGCTGCATACAACTGAAGCCCTCTTAAACTTGATTGGTTAATATAATTCAGACTACAGACAGAACTGTTCTGATGCTAGAAATTAGCTGTTTCTGTCATTTTCAATTAGGTGCATTCATATTACACTGATCCTCCTCCATCTGGGTCATTGTCTGTTGTTTTTTTGGGGAACGTGAGGGCAGTTTTACAGTTTGCTTCTCTGTGCACCTTTGTAATGATTCCTTCTATGCAGTGAGGGTGTCATCCACAGTACAGCAGAAAACACACTTACAGCAGCCTTCATCATCTGTCTCCATATATCTGCTGCAATAGCTCTAACCTGGTTATGGTGCTCCTAACCACCACCGAGTCACATCCCCGGTGTCTCATCACACACACACACACACACACACACACACACACACACACACACACACACACACACATCACACACACACAGACACACACACACACACACACACAGACACACACGTGCACACACACACTGTCTCTGCAGAAAAGAAAACACTTTGAATCTGTGTTTGCCCTCCAGCAGAACAGCAGCTGCTGCAGTTATCAGATCAGGAACATTACAGAATATTATTGAATGAAAACAGTGCAGATACAAAATGAAGCCGCAAATTCGGTCTTTGATTTCATTTTGTCTCTCTGTAGCTAAAATAGCATTAAAGAAGGAGAGCAGAATATGCAAAGCGATTTTTTTTTACGAGAGGTCTAGATTATGGTTACAGCCTTTTGTCATCCCCAGCTCTCAAAACACAACAAACTAGTCAGTGCTCCAATGCTTTAAAATATGACTCTGCAGGTTCCCCTTTGTGACATTTAATGACATTGTTCTCTATAGTTTTTATTTTTTGATTGGCTGTCAATGTCAGGTAGTATAAAGAAAGCTTGATGCCATGACTTGGTCAATAAAACACATGACATCATCCAGGATGTAACTCCCTTTAAAGTAATAATAACTGTTTGGTCTTAAATTATTAAAGTAATAAGAGTAGAACCAATTTTGGGCTGCATATCTGAATAGTGAGTATTACAAACGGCTGCACTCACACAGAACAGCCGTAACGCCAGCCTGCCTGCATGAGCACACAAGTCTTATTTTCTTTTTGTCACAAACCTGACACTTAGCCTTGATTGTCCCCACAAAGATCCATGCTTTTTCATCCCAAATTCATCCTCTTCATCCCTCTCCTCCCCGTCTGTATTGGAAAGAAGTCCCTCTCCATTTCATCATCCGCTGTGGTCATGAATAGACTTTGTGTTTTGTTGGCTCTGCAGGAAAAGCCTGTCAGGTTTGTGTCCACTGTGATTCTGTTTTTTACTCTGCTCAAGCATTTAGCAACGTTTCCTCCCCCCACAAACCCCCTGAGCAGGTGAAGGTGTATTTGTGTGTGTGTGTGTGTGTGTGTGTGTGTGTGTGTGTGTGTGTGTGTGTGTGTGTGTGTGTGTGTGTGTGTGTGTGTGTGTGTGTGTGTGTGTTTCCGCGCCCTAAGCACTCTCTACCCAGAGATTACCCTTCATTTTGCAGGGAGCCACTGGAGCTGCTGACACAGCAACTTTGCACAGAGAAACTTTGCATATGTATTGACTCTGTGTGTGTGTGTGTGAGTCCCTGTGTTTCCTGATACAAATACACCTCTTCATTCATTCACTTGCTCATCCTGCACGTTAACAGGAGAGATGACGGTTTACTTTGCATTGTACTTTGTAGATTTGTAAAGGTTGTTCATGAGTCCTTCAAAGCTGCAGTATCCCCCATATGTGTGTGTGTGTGTGTGTGTGTGTGTGTGTGTGTGTGTGTGTAGGACAGTGGACATAGGTGTGTGAGTGTGTGATGCTGTGGGACTGTTTTTATTCCCAGTGCTCTGAGACAGCAGTCAAATGGGTCATGAATATACAGGAGCATCTGTTTCAACACACACACACACACACACACACACACAAACACACACACACACACACACACACACACACACACACTCACACACACACACACACACACACACACACACACACACACACACACACACACACACACACAAATACGCACGAGCGAAAGGGTGTTGGCTTTTTTTCTCCCCTGACAATGCTGACACCTCCCACTGGGATCCTGCATCGTTATGGCAACTGGGACAGTTGGATTTGCATATTCATGAATCTTAATGAACGCTCTGGAATGGGAAATTAAATGTTAATTTTATTTTATTTTGGGGCCATATGGTGGACAGTGCTCAGGGAGGGACTCGAGTTCACTTTGAATTTGTTTATGTGGCTAGAGGAAGGATGAAGGGCTGAGGACTTGTGTGCCAAGTGTCCGAATCAGCCAATCAGAGCAGGGGACAGAAACAGAGGGAGGTTGTTTGCTGGGTCACAACGTGGCTTAAGAAAGTTTTTCATTTAAGCGAATCCTGTTTCCTGTTGCTTTCAGAAACTTAAAGAACCAGAGGTGAGAATGGTTGGTAGTTTTAGCGCCTGCTGCACTTTACACTTGAATCCAGTTGAAGAGAACTTGGTGACACTGAAGGGACATTATTTTGTGTTTTTGGAGAGAGTGTGCCGTTCAAGTTAGCTCAGCCCTACTCTAACTGGTGATATTTTTTGGGGGGGTTTTGTTTGAGAAAGAAGCAGAGGGAGCAGCTGATGAATTATGAAAACAATCTGCAGGATGAGTCACACCAAGAAGTTGCTGCTTCTGCTCTCTGCTCTGTGATGAGCCTCAGGAAAACAGTGAGAACGTCAAAAGGTCAAACATTTTCATAAGCAGCACACTAGATGTTTTAAACTATCACAGATTGAGTGTTTAGAAACTGGAAAACAATCTGAAGTTCTTTCCCTAAACTTTAAAAAAAAGTTATTACAGTTGGCAACAGTTTTGATACTCCAAGATTTCTTAGATATAATTATTTTAAAACATTATTGTTATTTTACAGAAGATGATTTCAAAACGTAGTCTAGCGACTCACACACTCAAAAACACAGGCCTATATTGCCTGAAATTGCACAATGTGCATCTGGCTTTCTAGCTGTGGTTTATATCCCCAGATCTGAACTGTGCTGTGATACCTCTGTTACCTGTTTCCTCTTCCTTACCTCTCAACAGCCACTGTCTGACATGCATGCCTGGCAACATACGGCCTACAGTTGAATGCAGCTTTTTAAACTCTCCCGTGCACTGAATAATTGTGCAATATTGTTTCAGTTAAAAATAAAACATTGCTCCTCTTCTATAAACTTAACAGAATAGAAGAAAGGGTTCCTACAAGCTTCCTATCACATACACACCCACACACACACACACACATACACACACACACACACACACACACACACACATACACACATACACACACATACACACACACACACACACATACACACATACACACACACACACACACACACACACACACACACACATACACACACATACACACACACACACACACACACACACATACACACACACACACACACACACACACACACACACACACACACACGCACACAAAGTGTGACAAGCGAGGGATTCCCTGGAGAGCGATGCTCCTCAAACAGGAGACATTTACAAGTGTTCCCTCTCATCAGGCCTCTCCCTCTCTTGCCTCCTCTCCCTCTCTCTCCACCGTCACAGAGGGAGTTACAGTTTAAACTGTGTGAAATCACCGTGACAACAAATGCAAATCCACCTTGTCCCACCCACAATGAAACCTGTCATTCTGAGATGTTTCTGTTAAAGGTGTGTCTCTACTCCTGATCAGAGAGACCCCCCTCCTTCTCTGCCATCAGGATGCCCAGTTCCTTATAAAGGAGTCCGTGTCTCATCTCGCTGCTGGGCTTTCTCACTTGTTCACTCTGTTAGTTGTGCGTCTGCATGTGTATGGATGAGGTGTAATTTGCATGTTTATGCAAACTCTCTGAACAACAACAACATACACATCCCTCAGAGCTGTTTCACTCAGCTGAGTGTCACAAACAAACCATACTCTTCCTCCTTCCTCTGCTCATGTGGACGTGTGAGTGAGTGTGTGTGTGTGTGTGTGTGTGTGTGTGTGTGTGTGTGTGTGTGTGTGTGTGTGTGTGTGTGTGTGTGTGTGTGTGTGCGTGTGTGTGTGTGAGTTTCAGTGTGTGTGATGTTCATACATACAGTATCTGCAGGATAACGGAGGGGACTTTTCGAAATGTTCCGGCTGTAAAGAAAAAAAAAAAAAAAGCTGTCCTCTCTGAATGCTCATGTTTTCTAATCTCTGCTCGGCATGCTGTCCAATCAGATGTATTAAGAGATGCACGCTGGGCTCTCTGGCTCCGTCATCCTGCACGTACAGTAATCTCCTTTGTCCCATCACATCTCCTGTCTATTGCTCAAGTCTCATGGGAGTTTCCTTCACATCCCCCCCCCCCCCCCCTCGCTTGTTTTCTCCACCTCTGTGATTAACACAAACCATCACATGAACAGTCAGGGGTGGACTGTAAGCAAACGTGTTCCTTTATCTGTGTCATGTTGGGAAAAAAATCACAACAAACCAAAACTGTGAAGTGTCGTTGTGCTGCAAACTCAGAGTTGCAGGAGTACCGCTGTTCCCTGCAGACATGAAGTATCAGATAGAAAGCAGCAAGTTTGGACTGAAGCAGAGTGTGATGTTGCACCTATTATCACACTCTGTCCCACAGCGCTGTGAGAGTCACAGCGAGTCAACACAAGCAGGGACACAATGCTTACACACAGGGATGCACAAGAACAAACATGCAAAAAGACACTTTCCCTGCACATACATCCTGTTGTTTCTTTGAAAAACTATATTTTGGATGGTGGATGGTACTGTTTTCATGCCAAGGCCAAACTCTCCCTGTGTGTGTTCTGTGTGTGTTTGTGTTCTTCTTATTTGCCTGTTTGGTGTTTGTTGTCACAGGCCCCATTTGCATGCTGATATCAACTCATTATGATCTTTAACTGAGTTGATGAATGTAGATTATTCATCTTGGAGCTCAGTTAGTTGCCGCAGTGGGTGCACATGTACGTACACATGCATATGGACTCACACACGCATCCAAACAAACAACACTGGGATCTGAGATGAATATGTATGTCCTGCAGAGGGGCCGAGAATATGAAGATGAATAGGCGGCTTGTTTTACTCTTCGTTCTGCTGTCTGTTCCACTGAAGGCAGAGTTAAAGAAGTAAGAGAGAGAAATATTGCAGGAAAAAAAAGGAGGTGAAGGAGGTCATCTCTTCTCTGAAGCGTTATTCACCAGATATTACATCTCTCTTTCCTCCTTTTTACTCTCTCACCTCCTCCCAGTGGGATATGCTACCTTCTTTTTTCTGTTTCTTTCTTCTCCTGGGTCTCAGCGGGGATAATGAGCCGATGTGATGAAATCTAACGAAGGCAGCGGGGGGAGAGACAGCTCCCACCATTTAAAACTTACTTGTTGCTGTATTATTTCCACACGACCGTACTTTTTTACTTTTTCCTCTCCACTTTTCTATCACTTTATCTGTGTGTGGATGAACAAAAAGCCGAGCTGGTCGGAGGAGAGTGAGCGAGGCAGGCAGTGAAGGAATAAGCAAAGGGATGTCTAGATGTAGACGTTGTTTTTTAGGCCGCTGAGCTCTGTTACCAAGCAACAAGCGGGGAAAGTCCTGAGTCACTGAGTTTCTGTGCTGAAAGCAGCTGATCTCACCGAGGTGGAGGTCAACGGTCACCTCAGCCTCCTTCCAGGAAAATATCGACTCAAAGCAGAAGACAGAAACACAGGAAGTTGGAGTTTGATGTGTGCGTGCTTTCACACATGTTCTGTACACAATCTGAGTTCATGTGTATGTATGTCCTTGGTGGTTTTGATATGTGTGTACACGTTAGGGTGTGTGTATGTGTGTGTGAATGTGTTTGTGTGTAGTTGCAGTGACCGAGTTAACCCTGCAGCGTGTGAATCTGAATTATTCATGCACTGAAAGCCCCAGAGAGCCTGCATGCTCAGAGTTACAAATGAAACCTTCCTCCCCGTGTGCGACGCAGACGTCACGCTTCAGGATCCCGGTGGCGAGGGTCGTGGTTTCATGTTTATTTTATGTTTTCAACAGAGTATAACTTCACATAGTGCCACATTGACGCACAGGGATATAAATTATACTGTCACTTTGTCTCCAATACAACTGAGAAAATAAGAAAAGCATCACTGTAAGATCCAATATTTTGACTTTCTGCAGGAATTTAATGAGTTTTGAGGAGGTTAAAGTCACTCATGACACATACAGGAGTCAACTTAAATTGTTCTGCAGAGTAGAGAGTTTTGTTCTTGACAATCCTGCAGAAGCAAGAAGGTGAATCGAAATAAGAGTCTGCAGCTTTGTTACTCTGAACTACAGCACAGTGGCGCTGTGAGCTAAATGCTAACATCAGCATACAACATGCTACACTGGCAATGCTAGTATTTAAAAAAAAAAACACTTTCTGTTTTAATTATGAAGCACATTTTATACAAGCATGTGCTTTATAGGAAAACAAGAAAAAAAAAGAAATGAATAAAACAAAATAATAATAACAGTAACTCATGTTTTATCTAATGGACAGTGATGGACATTTTTGAGACATCCAGTTATTAATGGTATCAATAAATTCGTCTAGCTCATTTACAGGACTGAAGGTGGAGATATACTCGCTTTTAACCACACATACACATTTGTCTGTTTGGTTTGTCAACAGTCCAGAGGGGCAATATGCACATGAACAGTATGGGGGCAGTGTAGAAGTGGAGGGGATGTGACAGAGTCAACCTCTGTGAGATGTGTCATTGTCACTGCACAGAGACAAACATGTCTGTCAGAATATCCTGGACGTATCAGTTCAGTTTAAGAAGTTGAAACGCAACACGAGAAAACAAGCAAAACTACAGAGAGACATGATCGTTGTTTAGGTTTAATGAGTGACCCTGTGGGGCCTGTGGCTCAGCATGTCATCCCGACTCTCTCTCTCGCTCCCTGATTTATGACTCTATCCACTGTCCTATCTCTCTAATAAAGGCACAAAAAGCCAAAAAATAAATCTTAAAATAAAAAAATAAAAAATAAAAATGAGCGTCCCTGTAAACTGTAGACCTTCGGCCGAATGCATCTGAACTCTCTGTTCTCTGTAGTAGTCAGTTGCAGCTCGACCTGAAAGAGGAATTAGAGTTACAAAATGAAGTCTTTCTGTGTCAAACTTTATATAAATCAGCAATGACTCAACCATGAGTCAGTCTGCCAGCTCATCACCGGAGCTCTTTAACTTCTATTCTGTTTTGTTTGGGTTCTTAAGCTGCATGTTATTATGAATGTTCCTGAGACTTGAGATAAAAAAAAAAACTAACCAAATATGACATCTGGATTAAACAGGGGGGAGGCCTCATGGTCTTGAACATGAACCGTGCTGGTCCTGTGATCAGAGGTTTTAATCAGAGTAGCAGCAGACAGACGGTGGGTGTACGATGACTCAGCTGCTTTCTCATCGTGTCTCGTCGAGTGTGTCTGTGTGTGTGTGTGTGAGTGTGGGCCGGTCGACAGCTTCCCCCCGGCCCTGAGAAGTGACGGGGAAACCTTCACTGAGTCTGATGATGACTCACTGATCTGATTTCACACAAACACACAAACTTGGATGACTTGTTGACTGGCAGGTGTTCTCTGCATACGTCTTTATTGAATGACATATTGAATCTGTGTGACACTCTGCACTGTGCGTGGGGGCTTAAATGGGCTGATTTAATGGATGAATGAGTGGGGGGGGATACAGTGTTGGTTTAGGGCCAGGGTCAGAGACCTGCCCCTCCATCATCATATCAGAGGTAGAGCATGATGATAGAGATCAACATGGTTCTCACTCAGAACTTGAAGTATACAGCAGCTTGCTCAGTGACCCTGTGCTTCAAAATATGATGCTGTAGGTTCCTTCTGATACAGTTTCTATGTGCTGTCCTCTAGTTCATTGTTTTGTTACGCTTGAAGGAACCGAAGAGTCATATTTGAAGCAAGTGGCAACTCCTTGAATCCTCACACACCAATTTTCCAAACATAGAAATGACCTTTATCTGGATGCAACAGTTGTTATGTTGTCGACTTGTCATGTACAGTATGCAGTGTAAAATGTGTTAGATGTTCCTCCTCACTTGTGTGTTTCAGACCACGGAGAGGATCAGGTTAATGTGGAGAACGTGAGCACTGCAACGGATTATTTAGAGGTAGGAGGGATTTTCATCTGCTTCAACTAATGAGCAGCTTGTTATCAAATCCACATCAAGGCTGCACTGCTGCTCGCTATTTGTGTGTGTATGTGTGTGTGCGTGTGTGTGTGTGTGTGTGTGTGTGTGTGTGTGTGTGTGTGTGTGTGTGTGTGTGTGTGTGTGTGTGTGTGTTTAAATTCCCATCACTGGGGTTATCCATGTATTCCGAGTTAGAGGATGGTTTTAATTTTAGCACAAGCATCGATTTCTCACACCAAGTTGGGACTTGCAGTAGTTTCTATGTTTCACTTTGTGCAAAGTGCAGCTCATCATGTGTGTGTGTGTGTGTGTGTGTGTGTGTGTGAAACTCTACTTTCTATAAAAGTTTTAGGTTTAAAAATGAAAATGATTGAGAAGGAGTTCACTGAATTATTTTGAACGTCTGAGAGCACCGACCTCCGTTTGTGGAGTCGCTGAAGCGCAAGAGTTTCAAATGATCAAATGATTGTTCGTTGGTTTTCTCGTGTATTGTCTATGTGATGTAAATGAGGTGAACTGTTCTTCTCGTTAACGCAGACAGTTTGGTTCATTCTTCCAGCTGACCACTGTTAATTTTGGGTCTGTTTCTCTATGAAAACTTAAATTCAGTAATTCTTTGCTCCTTTCTTGACTTTTTGCCATCCGCTTTCTGCCGGCTACTGCTACCTGAACATTTAAACCATGACAAGAAGAAAATGATCTTCCTCTTAATGATAAACTTTGTCTCCTCAAAGTTTACAACGACAACAAACCCATAGCAGCAGTGAGACTTTATGTTCCTCAGAAAATGTTCTAGTTGTTTTCAAACTGCGAAGAAAAAAACGTTCATAAAAGCCAGCACGTACATGCAGAACAGAGGTGGTTGAAGCTGCCCTCACACAAATGGATTAATAATGAATGGGCACATAATGTCTACTTTGTATTACAGTATATGAAGTACAGCAATTGTACAATGATTTGAAAATGTTTGAATCTATACTGTTTTAATGAAGAAGATCTTCTTCTTTATGTTAGATTGAATGAGCCTGGTTTCAACGTTCATACAGATCATTTATACATCGTATGTTTTGTGCATTATTTATTATTATGTCCTGATTTATAAAAAAAAGATGACAAAGCATGTATCGGTATGGAACAGGCATGGGGTGGATTCATGGGTTTAACACGGGAGACTTTTGTTTTTCTTCTGTCCTTGACACCAAACGATCGATGCTGAATGATTATTTTAACCCAAACTAAATCTTCCCTTAACCTAATCAATCATTTGTGTGCCTTAACCAAACTTCACTGTGAGAAACAACTTTTCTATGAAACATGATTAACATTATGAAACATTATGAAATTGCACACATTAACATTAACGCACACTGGACTTAATATTTTCTGTTTACACTGCACGCAATCTTGAACATACCTGCACAGTTTCTCCACTGCAAATTTTGTACATTTTGTGTTTTTATATTTTATATTCTTTTAGGTTTCTATTTTCTAATAGCCTTTATCTTTGTACCTCATTCCTATTTAAGCTGTCAGCAGAAGCTCTGCTGTTTTTACATGTCCTTGTTAACTGTTTTGCACCAAAACACCAAGTCAAATTCCTTGTATGTGTAAATGTACTTGGCAATAAACACCGATTCCAATTCTGAAATAAGCACAATATTGTGACGTTTAGGCATCAAAATGATTAACTAAGATCAGAAATAGATCAGGGTTTGATTTAGAGTAGTCAACATTGATTTAGAGAGTTAAGCAGAAGAACAACTCTGCTGCTGAAATGCACTCTGGGTCATGGAGGAACTGCAGGAACAACTGTCCGATTGTTTCTCTGTCAGTAGAAAGCACACAATGGGGGAAATATTGCCACAAATTACTTTATTTACAATCAACAATAATTGAATAGCCATAGGAAGTAAAAAACAATCCAGTTAAAGCTCCCTTTAAGACAAGTTTAAGTTAAGGCTCCCTTTAAGACAATTGCGTGAGCTTTTTTTTGAGTGTCTGTGCAGAGCCAATGAATGGACACGACTCTGCTTGCTCGGACATGGATGTCAGCCTTGTAATCCAATCAGAGGGGCCATAAATCAAATTATAGAGCGCAGCTAAGGGATGGGTGTGTCTATATAGTGCTGGAAGAGACTGAGCTGGGCTCTCTGCCCAGAAACGCTGTAATCACGAGGCGTCCAGCGGCCCTTTTAAAGACGGCCATGTTGGTCAGCTCATGTGGAGAATTAACACTAAGAAAGAGTCCTCGCAGCTGATGAATCAGGTGTTTAAATAACTGCAAAGTGTAAGAAATTCATGTGTGATACATTGCAATGATTCAAGAAAAAAGAAACCGACATCACGGACACACACTGTATTTATCAGCAGAGAACAACAGTGTTGTTCTGATGAAAATGTCTGCAAATAAATCTGAGAAAATGCTCTGCTTTGTCGATTCATTTCCTTCTGCAGATGAATGTATGTTGTCACATTAAGGTTTTGTGTGGGCCCGTTGTTACTATTTCACAGTCTGTCCTGTAGTGACACCGTATTAATGGCTGCAGAGAAAGCGTGTGTGTGTTTTCTGAGGAAGGATGGGGAGTGTGTGTGTGTGAGAGAGAGAGAGAGAGAGAGAGAGAGAGAGAGAGACAGAGAGACAGAGAGGCTGCTTGAGTTAAATTGGAAAAAGTAAATCCTTTTGGTTTGACGCCAAATCATCACAAAAACTCAAAAAGCTGCGAGTGGGGAGGAGAATGGAGAGATAACGGATGTAAGGGAGGAAAAAAAGAGGAAAGAGATTAAAAGAAGCTGGAAACTAAGTAAGAATGTGCATGTAGCTCTCAAATACATCAGTATTTTCTTGCTAGTTTTGTCTTCTTTTTCTCAAGCAGGTGCAGGAAATGTTGTTGCAGCTCTATCTCAGGCTTTGAGAACACATCTTTCATGCATGCATGGGGTTGAGTTAAAAAAACACCTTACAGCCGAGTTTTCATGTCAAAAGCCTGAGAGTACAATCAGATCCGTCTGCAGAGACATGATGGTTTCTCTGTGAATAAGGTTAGCGCTGCCCTTGTGTACCTAAATGGGGTTAGCGATTGCAGTTTGTGCCTCGGTAATCATGACGATTGTTCTCTGCTGAATGCTAACGTCGATGCTAACCCGGTTTCATCAATGCTAACACTGTCTCCCAAATTGAATTAATTCACCGGAGGATGCTGACAATAACCCGAGTGTGTGTGTGAGAGCCAACAGCTGAATCCTGAGTGTCGCTGCTTCTCTCTCTCTCTCTGATACAAACGACGCCTCGCTGTGCACGCTGTGTTTGAATGTCTTTATAATCTTCTCCTTTTACTGAAATTAGACGCATATTCACTGCACATCAGGCAAACCTATTTAAAAGGCAAAAATATCTTAATGTGTGTGTGTGTGTGTGTGTGTGTGTGTGTGTGTGTGTGTGTGTGTGTGTGCGAGCTCATGTGTTTTATGAAGTTTGGTTGATGTTATGCATTAGCTAAAAATGTCTTTCCTCATCACTAGAGACTGGGTTTAATCCAAGCTTGTTTGAAGTGTTAGTGTGTGTGGGTGTGTGTGTGTGTGTGTGTGTGTATAGTGTGTGTGTGTGTAGTGTGTGTGTGTGTGTGTGTATAGTGTGTGTGTGTGTAGTGTGTGTGTGTGTGTGTGTGTGTGTGTAGTGTGTGTATACATGCCCGAATGGATTATTTTCTGTGTGCATGAGATCCAACAGCCTCAGCCGATTCTAATGAACCAATTATAAAGTAGTAAAGTGTCTTCGTCCTCTCCTCTTCATGTGATAGAGAGAGTCAGACTGTGGACTAAGCTGCTCGACTCTATTTCCTCTCATTAAGATGACCCAAACAACACTGGAAGTCCAAAGCAGCTGTTTGAAAAGAACATGATGTCTGAATGATACACAAATTTAACCAACAAACTGCAAATAGTGACTACATTTTATGTTCTAATCAACACAATGGATGAGGATGAAATGCATGGAAGCTGAAGTGTATGCATACACTTAAGTGTTGTGATGTGTTTGGACCAAAAAAAACCCAGAAATGTTCTTCTTGCATTCCCTGCCCTCAGTTTGATCTTTTGTGTTTATTCACCTTGATTAAACACAATTGTGAATATTTTTTTCCCTCTGTCTGAGTTCAAATAATCGTCTAGAGATGCACACAGCTAAGTTAGGAACTGTCTGCATAAATTAAAATGCAATTTAAACTGCGTGCACAGGGACATGGGAAGTTAAGGGTGCTGAGGGTGCAGCAGCACCCCTATAAATCAGGCACAATTAGAACCGTCAGTCTGTAAGAAAGTTTAACCTTATGTTTACCTCCTTTCATGTGATATGTAGATGAAGTGCACCAGAAGGTGTGATCGTTTTTTTTCTGTCCGTTTACTGTAGTCTGTAACTTGCTATCACACGTCTTACAGAGTGAAACAGCTCACAGCAGGTCGGAGCTTTTCATCTTGGCTCACACATCGAGGGGTTTTTAAGAGGTCTAAACGTAATCAAAGAAATAAAAAGCATCTCAACATCCTGTCAGAGAGAACAGAATAATTAGATGTTTAAGATTAGATTTTTAAGTTGTTTTTTTCTGTTATTCTTCTAGTAACTTCAGAACAGCTTATGATGGTGTATAAATTCAATTTGTCCAGTGATACGCCACCTGGCTCCTTTGTTAATCTTTAAGAAAAGCTTTTAAAAGGGGCGCCGCCAGCCTGGTCTGCTCCTCAGAACCACAGGGATATAGCGAAGTGGGTTGGCACTGTAAGAGGGAAAGGGGGCTCATGGACGAGTGAGAGTGAGGGAGAGTGCAATAGCACACAGAGCCGGAGGGACAAGAAACAAGAACCTCAACAGAACATCTGCTCTGATGTGTCTAAACAGCAAGCTCGTATATGTCCGTTCGTCCACTCGACACCCTCACTGCTCTGTTTATTAAAAATGAAAAACTATACTACAACTAAACTCTACAAGTTAGACGGTTTAGTGTTTTGCACCTGTGACTGTGAGGACACAGATACAACAGAGTGCTCCCTATGCTCTCAACAAGTTTGCCTTCTCTTCTTGCATCCCTCTTGCTACTTGATTGGAAGTGTACCAGCTATTACTCAAACCATTGCTGTCACTGTTAGCATAACTAGCAGTAGCAGTGTTATTAACATTATGAGAACAATGTGCTGAGTCAGAGTTTTGCTTTAATTACTGTTCATGTTTATTTACTTTCACCTGTTATCCTGTTTTTGTCCTCCGAAAGCCTTTTTGTGTTTCCTACTTCAAGTCAGACTGGTAGATGGTCTGTGTTGCCATAGAAACCAGAAAGGTCAACAGATTGTGTTGTGAGTGGGTCTCTGAAGGATCTGCGTAGGAGACAAATTTACCTTTCTGAGCATCTCAGAGAGAGAGAGAGAGAGAGAAAAAGAGACAGTTTTATATTTCTTCCTCTCCTGTTTTTAAGTCTCCAGTCTCCCTCCTCTCTCCCCCCCCTCCCCCTTCCCCTCCTCTACTCTCCGACACCCTTTTTTCTCTCCTCACTGGTTTATAGACAGATCCCATCTCCACACATTGTACCTCTAGAAAGGCTTTCTTATCAACACTGACAGTGAACTAATTGCCCCTGCAGCCTCATATGTTACCCCCCCCCCCCAAACACACACCCCCACACCCCACGAAGAGGCTATTACTGAACTGGTTTCCTGCTATATTGTGTTGTATTTTATCGTGTCTTTCATTGTGTGTCAGCATTAAATGTCTCGTCAATGTACAGCTCAAATACGCGTAAGTATTTCTGTCAATGATTGGAGGTGAGGCAGAGGAGGATAGAAAAAGTAGGTAGAGTGAGGTAGGGGGAGGAGTCAGATGGGCACACCTCTGTCACTTATTCATTGTAGAGATATTATAGTGAGCTGGTGTGTCAGAGTCAGACTGTGTTGATGCACAGATGGGCTTCACAGATAGCAGTGTGATAAAATTTTGTTACTTTGGTTTATGTATTTCTACACAAACCAACACATACACACACACACACACACACACACACACACACACATACACACACGCACACACACACACACACACACAGTTTAAAAAAAGATCGTATTTGAAATATGTTGGTGCTACAATTTAATAAGCAAAGAAATAAACAAGAATCATTCACACACTCCCATGTGCACACACAATAACACATTACACACGTGTGATGAGACAGATGGTAAACGGCTGGTGCATGAACCAAACTGTCCGTGTTATCTTCAGGTGTAATGGTGCGGTTAATGATCCTGCCGTGCTTGAATGCTATAGAATATTACATAAATTACAATGTATGCATTATCAGTTAGTCTGAGAGACGGGGGGATTTGTCTTAGTTTGAGGAGCTGTTCATTAGTGTTTCTCTCACAGGCGGCCAGCGAGCGAGCCAGATGACAAAGCATCTAAGTTCTGCCATGAAACTCTGTTTTTTAGCCGGACGGAGCTGATCGGATTAGCTGCTGATTAGCATGCAGCGTCGAGCTTCAAGGCTACATAGTGTTTTATAACATCAGAACCTTCGAGTGGGCGGACTCAGATCCATGTCCTTGGAGAGAGAGATAAAGAGGAAGACAGACTAAATGTGTGTGTGTGTATGTGTGTGTGTTTGTAAGTGTCAGTGTGTGTTTGAGGAGAATCAGACGGACAAACCTCCTCTCAGTTTATTGATTCTGTGCGATCCTATCCTCCTCCAGGGACACACCACACTGCCCCTCTACCTGATACACTCCTGTGTGTGTATCAGCAGGTGTGTGTGTGTGTGTGTGTGTGTGTGTGTGTGTGTGTGTGTGTGTGTGTGTGTGTGTGTGTGTGTGTGTGTGTGTGTGTGTGTGTGTGTGTGGTTTGTGTAATAACCCTACATGAGCACTATCAGAGCTGTGTTATGTTATTTGTTGCTGCCTCTGTGTGATTCCCCCGAGAATACAAGAGGCAGTGGGATTATCCCGACCGCTCTCACATCACCTGAACCGAGTCATCACTCACTCCTGACTCTGTGTGTGTGTTTCTTTGTGTGTGTGTGTGTGTGTGTGTGTGTGTGTGTGTGTGTGTCTGAAACAATGCATGTGTGTACATTTGTAGTTTCTTGTTTCTGTTCTCTCTGTACCTGTGGGGAGTGCAGCTGTCACCTGTTCACCTGTGCAGGGATGCAAACATGTTTTAAAGGAAGCTGCGTTTTGTTCTCAGTCACATCCGAACAAAGGAAGGATTGAGACGTTAAGGCCGACATCACACTATGGCTGTGTCTGAAGTCACTCCCTATCCACTATATAGTGCACTATATAGTGGACACGCCATTTTGTAGTCCTGTCCGAATTCTGAGTGAGCATGGTCATACCCTATATAGTCCACTCAATGTGTCCCACAATGCATTTTGAAAAGTAGTGTATGAGCGATGGTCACTGTGCGAGCAATATATACCATCATGCATTGCGGTTCAAATGATTTTTAAGAGCGGAGAGTGGCGTTTGACTCGGCTGCTCTCAAACGGACGAGAGGAGCAACCAGCATGAACACAGAAACTCAATGAAGTTCATATTCAGAGCGTTTTACTGAAATCTATGATCGTTTTAATAAAGATTAAAAGATCGCCAACTTTAGTGATGTTAGTTTGTCCTAATGATGATAAACAGACGAGAAACCAGAGTCTGTGAGCATAAATAATTTAGTTTTGGTCCAAAAATATGTCTCATTATGTAAAATTCAATATTTCATAAGTGTATAATATGAGCGAGTAGTATCCGAAATGTTTTTTTTAATTTTGCAATTTATGTAGTCCACTGCATTAAACTCACTATATAGCGAATAGGGAGTAGGGAATGAGTGATTTCCGAGACAGCCTGTGTCTTCCATGTGCTCATATTAGAAGACAAATTAGCTTGCGTAACTGTTGTACTTAACCGCCTCAAACATATGTAGTAAGTTTTGGTCTATGATGTCATCTTGTAAAGAAGCTGTAGCCAATAAAGAGAGATATTAATGCAATCCATCCAAAACATATTTGACTGGAAAGTAGAGAGCACAAAATAATGCATTACACCTCTAAAGCGCTCTGTTCAACTGGGGGGAGGGTCTGCAGGGGACAGCCAATCAGATCAAGGCTCAACGATCAGGGATCAGAGGTCAGGTGCTGCAGTGACAAAGGAGCAGGTCTCATCTCTGAGCTGCTCTGGGGTCAGATTTGTGATTGTTGCACTGAGCTGAGGGTCGCTTTCTGGGATGGAGAGCTGATTTGTGGTCAGACGGAGCACTGATTTATCGAGGGTGGCTGCGGGGGCACGAGGTGAGGTAATTGGTTGTAAGCTGGAGATCTGAGGGTAGAAGAGCAATGAATTGTTGTATCAACTGTGTCCCGCAGGTTTCACTTAATGCAGCCTTGATGCAGCTCAGTTCTGAAGTGTTTCAAAAGACAAATTATCATGTTAGAGAAGGACACTCCAACCTCCAAACATTGGCAGGGACTACTTTTTAATACGCTTGCTTTCTAAATGCCCTTAATAAATAAATGAGGATGGAGACTCTCAGTTTTGGTGCCAAGTCCAATTTGTTTTCCAGCGTAGCACTAAATTGAAGGGATTGAAATAGAAGTCGCAGCCTCGGCAAATTCGTTACAGACTTTGGATCACTGCTTCATTATATATCTCATTTTCCTCCTCTAATATTGGGCTGCATGTAATTTCCCTGCAAATGGCCCAAAAGGATATATTAGTGTTATCAGGCTGTGGGCTCTGATGTGCGCTGATACATTTGAAGGTCAGGCCTCGTCGAGGAAATGGAAATAAAGGGAATAATTTAATCTCAAGTGTATTATAATAAAAGCAGACACACAGAATGAGCAGCAGAGACAACGAGCACATCTGTTCTTTTAAGAGCTGGAAGATGAATTGTGTTGCAACAAGGAGCACTTTGGAATACGAGAACACTTCCAGACACACGGTGACACGCAAAGTGAAGGCATGGAGGATGGGGAAGAGCAGTGTGTGTGTGTTTGTGTGCACTCCCACACACAAAGTGTATTTACTGTTTGTTCTCATGTTCTCACTCCAAACTCATTAAATACAGCAGCTTCTTCTTTGGCTCTATGCTCTGATATATTACAAACCAGCTTCCTTTTGCATCAGTTTGACATCAGTTGATAATAAACACTTGACGACCTTTGAACTGGGACCAGCAACTTCAAGTTGGACCATTGAATAAGCAGATGACGGACCATTTAAGGCAGACTGCAAGGCTCACCACGCGCTATCAAATGACTTAAACAGCCAGTCAAGACAATCAGCTAATAGAAATGAACCTAATGGAGACTCACACCATGGTATTTTGAAGCGTGTAGACACTGACTCGGCTCGTGTGCTTGAGGAGTGATGAGTGAGAAAAGGCTTTTTTTGTGGATCCAAGTTTTTTGAGTGTTTTTATCTTCCCTCTTTCCTTGTTTATTTAAAGTGCTCCTGAGAGGAACGACTGGGCCTGCCTGTGTTTGTTGTCTCCCACAGAGGCTAATCATTGCTAATGTGTTAGCTGTTTTCAGAGAAAGTGCCAGACTTTGGAGGAAAAGAAACCTTCACTTCAATTTGCACCTTGTCTTCAAAACGTGTGAACAACAGAGACAGAGAGCGTATGTGTTACAGAGTGTTAACAAAAGCCTCGGGGAGCAGTCTTTTAAAGAAAAAGACTCATATGAAGCTTTAAAGACACTAAGTTAGAGGAAGAGGAGATGAGGGTATCTTTAAAAAAGAATATGGTTGATTCTTTGAGCAGCAATTCTTACCTCCAGTATTTTCACCCTGAAGATGCAGCTCAGATTAAAACTGACAGTGATTCATCAGAGGTCGGGATGCAGAGATAGATATGTGAAACAAATCGCCGGCAATAAAAAAGACAATTTAGGTCCTAATGCGGGGGATTGGGCCTCTGTGACAGTGCCTATAAAGAGGCAGAGAGTCCCCTGTCCCACAGCCTCACTGTCACCTCTTCATACATAAACATGGCCGCTAAAGAGAGGCTTCATGAATAAGATCAGCACGCCGCTCTCTGTGTGTCTATGTGAGTGTCTTTGAGAATGTGCCATGGCGTCTTCATCATAAATGCTATTACTGGCTGTGTGTGTTCAGCTGGTTTGTGTGATCTTCTCGATTCAGTTTGTCAGCCGTGCAGCAAAGGTAGAACCCTACGACGCTTGTTTTTTTTTTATCACCCTGGGCAGATGTGTGTCTCTCTCCAACCATCAGTGACTGCACGGGTACACCATTTTCATACCAGGGCCATATTTTTTACATGCTTTAGAGACCAATTTTGACCAATTTTGCACGTGTGAAAGTACCATATTAAAGTTGTTGTTTTGTCAGGATCCGATTGTCATTCTCTGTCCGACAACATTAAATTAAGGATCCCTTCAGGATTAAACCTTTTTGTTCAAGAGGAAGATGTTTTTATGAACCAAAAGAGCTGTGACATCACTCTCTCAAAACACACCAGACATTGACAAAAACTGGAATTGAACCTATATGATACTTTAATGTCCCCCAGGCGGGAATTTCTTGTCACAGCTTTACACAGTTGGTACACAGGCATACATATATGATAACATAGCATGGAAAGAAACATATAAACAACAGGAAGAAACACATAGACAATGAAAGAGGCCAGTCAGCGTGGAAGCTTATTGGGAGCTTCAATAGCCGATGGAACATATGTCTTTTTAAAGTGTGCCCTCTTCCAGGTCAGAGTTCTGTATCTCTGACCTGACGCAGAAAAGAAGAGAGTTGATTGAGTGGGTGAGAGGGGTCCTGCACTATGGTGAGTAATCTGTGAGCTCTTGTAGTTGAGATGTGAGAGGTTTTGGGTAGGTATGATGATTTTTGAAGCAAGTGTCCCTCTCAAGTCCATCCACAAACTTCAACTGGTCCAGAACTTTGCCGCTCGCATCATGACCAGAACGCCCTCTGTTAATCACATCACTCCTGTCCTACAGCAACTTCATTGGCTCCCGGTTAAACATCGCATCACCTTCAAAATTCTGCTCCTCACCTTCAAGGCCATCCACAACCTCGCTCCGCTTTACCTCTCTGAACTCCTGCACATCAACACACCTACCCGCACTCTCAGGTTTTCTTCTTCCATTCAACTGTCCACCATGGGGTCCAGGGCCTTCAGCCGCTCTGCCCCCCTCCCTCCCACCACAAATCCGTTATATCGACTCTCTCTCCATTTTCAAATCTCATCTCAAAACACATCTTTTTAAACTGGCTTATTCAGTCTGATCATTCTCCACCCATTCTCATAAGTCCTTTTACATCCTGTACATTAGTGTTTTTTGTGTTTTTAATGTTAATTTGTTGTTTTAATCTCTGCTCTGTAAGGTGACCTTGAGAGTTTTGAAAGGCGCCTTTAAATAAAATGTATTATTATTATTATTATTATTATTATTATTATTATTAATAATAATAATAATAATAATAATAATAATAACGCTGGCAACGTTTGTGAGTGTCAGTGGTGTGTTGATCAAAGCTGAGTTTATTGTCCAGGGTGAGTCCAAGATATTTGAAGTTGACCATTTCGACATTTTCATTTTTAATGTATGTGGGTTTATTGACTGTATGTGGGGAACCAGGGTTAGTGATGACCATTTCTTTTGTTTTTGTGACATTCAATTGGAGATAGTTGTCTGTGCACCATGTGTGAAGTGAGATATGGCGTGCTGGTAGTCTGTAACTGAGTTGTTGTCATTAAGAAGTGCAATTATGGCTGTATCGTCCGAGTATTTGAAGTATGTGGTAACTGTTGAGGGGCTGGTGCAGTTGTTGGTAGAAAATGTGTACAGGAAGGGACTGAGCACAGAGCCCTGGGGGGCTCCAGTGATGGTGGTGATTGTGGGAGATGTCACGGACGGAGCCAGCTCTGATGGCTTGTGGTCTGTTGGTGAGAAAGCTGTACACCCAGTGGATGAGAAGCAGTGGGATGTGGGGAGTTGGTGAGGGTTCCTCATCATCTGGTGTTGCTGCATGGTGTTAAAGGCAGAACTGAAGTCAATGAACAGGATCCGAATGAAATTGCTTGAAAGTTCAAGGTGTTGGAGGATAGTGTGAAGGAGGCATGCCACAACATCCTCATTCCCCCTCCTGGACAGGTATACCGCTGTCTCAAATTGATAATTTATGTTTTTGTGTGGTGTTATTGATCTGAGATAACTATTTAAAACATCAAATTTAAACAACAGTAAAGCTTTAGCTGTTTAGTGAGGTAAAATGACTGCATTAGTCAATGGACTCTGAAAGCTTTGGGGAGAGTTTTAAAGCAACATTTTCTAGATACAAGTTATTTTCCTCTTGAACAAAAAGGTCTATCTCTGCAGGGATCCTTTCTGTATTGTTAAAATAACAATCTTAGCCTGTCAGGGACAAAAAAAAACATATTTTGGACGTAATTAAAACTGATTAAAAAAAAATGTAATTGCAATTCTATATTATATCCATCACAGCCTGTTTCATGGCTGCTGTCTGAAGAAATGAAAGGAGCAACTCGAGTAGAAAAGGGCCAAAAAAAAGGGTTGGGAAATGCTATATTCCCCATTAACTTGGACCTCTGCCTGTGTTAGATTTCTCAGAAGGGAATGTGTGTTCATAAAAAAAACAGTTTTAACAGGGTTATAACCCTCTGCACTGTGTGTGTTTGTGTGTGTTTCTGCGTGTATAGGTGTGTCCATGTGGATAAAATCTTTTAATGCATGTGTTTATCAGAGAAAAAAGCCTGAGGGCAGACTCCCTCTCTCTCTCTCTCTCTCTCTCTCTCTCTCTCTCACAGGCACACACACACACACACACACACACACACACACACACACACACACACACAGAGTTGCCCTTTAATGAAATGTTCTGGGCTGTAGTGCAGAGCAGAGGCCTGTGTGAGTCGGTTGTGAGTCTTTATTGATAGTATTGTGTGAGTTCAGGACGAGTTAGCTGTTACACAGCAGCTGCCAGACGTGTCTTTATTACACCGAGCTCGACAATGAGTCCCAGACCTACTCTGTGTGTGTGAATGTGTGTGTGTGTGTACCTGTGCGTACCTGTAGCAGCTGTCATGAGCATGCTGTCTAATCATCCCGTGTGTCAGTCTTCACAGAGGAACAGACTCCACACTCTGGTCTCTGACACTCTAACAGGGAGCATCACACCTCTCCGTTCACTCACTGTTTTAATTACACTGCAGACAGTCTGATATTATTCAATATCCAAATACTCTTTAAATCAGCAGGCTGTACACAGGTTGAACCTGTCTTTTAACACTTTATCATAAATCCAGACAAACACTGGTGGACAAATCAACCACAGTACATGTGTTAAATAAAACTAGCTGCGTGTTTGTGCACTGCAACACGTTGGGTTCGGGTCCTCCTGATAGCAAACCAGCCTGCCATCTTCAGACTATTTGGTTCTCAGTCTTGAAACTCTTGGCTCATTCTTCATTGACGAGGGGCTTTCTGAAGCATGGTTATTAAATTTGCAGCATGTTTTTGTATACGTATTTCACTTTAGTATGTTTTTGAATTGATGTTGTTTCTGAGTGTGCTGCCTTTTTCCTTCAAATGAAAATCTTTCAGGCTGTTGCAGCAGTTTCACTCTTGTCGGTCTTCATACCTTTTAGCCTTTCTCTCATTTTCTCCTCCTGGTGTTTCACGCTAATGCTCGATGAGGAAGTCATTGCAGTGTCCTCACTAAGGAGTCATTTTCTTCTCAAGTTCTTCACTTTTCCTGCCAATGATGATGACTTCTTTTAATAAGGTCATGTTAAAGATCCTTACAGGTGTGTGTGTGTGTGTGTGTGTGTGTGTGTGTGTGTGTGTGTGTGTGTGTGTGTGTGTGTGTGTGTGTGTGTGTGTGTGTGTGTGTGTCATTAATAAGTGACAATATTTTTACGGTTGTTATCAGATGCATCTAAAACCTGTTTCGTCAGTAAGGGTTGAACAGAGTAGAAATAAAAGATCAGTGATAGTAAGACACAAAAATCTGTTCAAATGTGCAGAATGACAAGAGTGCAGAGAGAGGGGAGCTGTGACTGAAGGGCATGAACACAGCAGGCCTCTGTAATCTATTTTAATTAGCGCTGTGCATCACCTGCAGTCATATTAGACAGCGATAGAGGAAGGTCTGTCAGAGAGCACGGCCTCTTTGGTCACACACTGGCAACCTCCTCTGTGCTGCAGTCACACTGCTGCTCCAGTAACACTCCAGTCTCCGTCATCCTCCACTCTGCGAACCAGTGAGGCTCCAATTAATCCAAAACCCGGATGTTCAGTCCCATCATAAACATGTCACTCTGTCTGAATCGCATCAAGCTGCTGTTTCAACTTACATCTCTGTTTGAACTCTTGGAGCAGCCTCTCCAGCTGAACACTTAATTCTGTTCACTGGTGATGTGTTGATATTTGGATACACAGTGTTTGGATAAAGAGGATGGAATTTAAATGTCTTGCTTCATGTCAGTGCAAACAAATATATTCAAGACTATTGAAATACCAAGAGTCAAGATACATCACATCCATATTGTGATTTTGTGACTAATCTGTGTAAAGTTATGAAGCGCTGAAAGCCTAAGATTAGACTGTTCTGGCAGAAATGTGACATCTGCCTCCTGTTCAGACGAATTCCTCTCAGACCTGATTCTGATCGGGACAGTTTAAGAATGTGCTTGCTATCCTTCAGCTCGTGTTCTATGTGTCACTCTGCATCTCTCCATCTTTCACACACCCATGCACACTCCTCCTGCACTCTCTCATGCTCACACCTCTCCTCTCCTTTGGGGCGGCAGTATCTCAGTCCGTAGGGACTTGGGTTGGGAACTGGAGGATCTCTGGTTCAAGTCCAGATGCGGACCATAATATGAAAGTTGTTCTGGTTGCTGGAGAGGTGCCAGGGCACGCCGAGGTGTACTTGATCAAGGTACCGAACCCCCAACAGCCCCGGTGCACCACTCTGACATCTCTCCGCCAATGCATGTCCACAGGTCCTGTTTGTGCATGTGTTTGATACGGGCCTTTGTGTGTGAGAAGCTTGTCTCTCAATAATGGAGTGTAATCCAGAATTTCCCCTCAGGGATTAATAAAGTATATAAAATCCCCCCCCCCCAAAAAAAAAAATAAAAAAAAATAATAATAATACTACTAATAAAAAATAATAATAATACTCTCCTGCTTGTATTTTGACAGACAGATCAGAAGCACTGTGGGTGGAAATAAGGATTTTATATGTCCGACAGCCAACCAGTAACATTTTATCATGACTCCTTCAGGAAAACCAAACATACATTTCCTCATTGTCAGAGTTTTTATCATCATTTTAACATCCATCTTCTTCAAGGAAAAATGTTGACGAATATTTATCGCCATATTTTCTGTACTTTGTGTGTCCAGAAAATTTCAATAAATCATATTGAACCTGAGGAGTGGATTTGCAGCATGTTTCAGTTATATTTGTTTTTGGGTTTGCAGTTAGTGCATTGTTTTTTTTTTTGTTTTTTTTTTTGCAGCCCTCTTGGTTTGTTTGCAGCATGTTTCCACTCTTGGATTTGTTTTGGACTGATGTATTTCATTTTGAATCGACTTTCTTTCTTCTAATAAAAAAACTTTTTTGCATGATATTACTTTCGAAATATAAATCCTTTGCAGTGCACTTGGCCTTCTTGGCCACCATAGATTGAACAGAAATGAAGCGAGGGGGCAGAGCAGGTTGGATGGATTTGATGACAATGGGTTGAAATGTCTGGTACAATAAAAGATCTTCAGGCTGGAGCAGACAGAGAGAAACAGAGCACAGCCGTCTATACATCAGCTTCTTGTTCTCCTTGACCACCTGAATCTCTGAGCCTTTCTGTCAGTGTCTCCGCCAATAGATGGATGTTGGAAACAGTCTCCCTCCGAGCCTTTCTTTCATGGCTTTATTTTTCACCGTCTCAGTCTGTCTTCTTTTGCTTCACATCCTCTCATCGCCCTGCAGGATCACAGCGTTCACACAGAGTCCACAGCTTTTATTTGGATTTCTGTGCAGCTGATAGTGTGTGTGTGTGTGAGTTTATTTATGTGTGAGCTACATGCATATATGTGTGTTTTTCTCTACCTGCCCAGGCTTGGGATTAAATGTCAGTCTGGTAGATTGATGTTCTCTGTGATAGAGCACCGCAGCATGACTGAATCCATCCCCGCTTACAGATGGGAATAAAAAAGACACACTCGAAAGCAACATATCGAGTTCAGAGCGCTGCACACGCACACACTCATATGAAGAGAAATTCCCTCCGCTTTTTCATCCCATAGAGCAAAGATGTATGTTGGCTGTTGGCGGTCCATATTCTACATAGGATGCGACTCTGAGCAGAAAGGGCAGCAGGTTAAATGCTTCCTCTCTCAGCACATGCAGGGGTCACATGGTGGTAATGTGCTGTGAGTGGCTGGCAAGGCGCCATGCAGAAAGGGCAACCTGCTGCAGTTTTATTCAAGTGGAAGAGCGAGGGAGGGATCGGGGGATGTTGTGTGTGGGTGTGTATGGGATGGACATATATGAGTGTGTATAAGTGTATAAAGAGTGATTCATCGAGCAGGCCGGGGAATGATGTTCCTCTGCTGCAGTTCTGGCATTCATCCATTTTTTGAGAACAGTTTTATCATCGTCTCCTCTGTGGGTGACCTCACTAATGTCTCTGCGTGAGGTGTGTGTGTGTGTGTGTGTGTGTGTGTGTGTGTGTGTGTGTGTGTGTGTGTGTGTGTTTGAGCTGTGTGTGTGTGTGTGTGTCACTGCGTGAGCTGTGTGTGTGTGAGCTGAGTGTGTGTGTGTGTGTGTGTGTGTGTGTGTGTGTGAGTCACTGTGTGAGCTCAGTGTGTGTGTGTGTGTGTGTGTGTGTGTGTGTGTGTATGTGTCACTGTGAGAGCTGTGAGTGTGTGTTTCACTGTGTGAGCTGAGTGTGTGTGTGTGTGTGTGTGTGTGTGTGTGTGTGGTGGGATGACATGAGTGCAAAAAGAGTTTGGCAGTGATCAAGCTGTTGATTCAACTTTTCTCTTCTATCAATCATGTTGATGATTCAACAAGTGAAGATGCAGAATATTTAGCGGCTGCAGCATCTAAACTTTGATTTGCTGTTTTTTTCTGGCAGCTGGATCCTGAAACATTTGATATTTGATTGTCCTGAGTGTTGGTGAATTATTATTATTTATATTGCATTGTTAAAAACACCATTCTGCAGGTACCTGGGTTAAGATCATGGTTATTGATCCTGATAATTTTTTGTGCATGTTATTATAATTTCCTGATTTAAGACACAAGATATCTCTACTCTGAAGCAGGATAAACTATTAGTGATGAAAGTTAAGGGTTAATTTTCATTTTCAGTGTCATGAAAGTGGCTCGTATTTTTACAGAGGCACTTCACAAAAGGTCTCTTAAAATGCACATCTGCACACCTAATCCAGGAAAACAGATTAACATATCAGAAATTTCACAGACTGACCAGCCAGGTGTCTAAAGGTGGAGCTTAGGTTAGCTCCACCCTAGACAATTTTAGGCCCTATTACATGGCCCTGATTTGAGGCTTGTCGCAGCTGATTATTTGTCCAAACACATGTTTGATATTTAAGATCCCAGATCAGGCTGCCTTACATTCTTTGAAACGTGTATATCAGCTCAGTTTAACTCTGTTGCAGCAGCAGCAGATGAAATGATGAAACTAAAACTGTTGTTCACACTAACATAATAATAATATATCTGAGCAACACATATATTTTAAAAACAGATGTAGTAATGGTCAGATCCACTCTGATGATGAAGCAGTGATACTTTAATTCTAACTATTCACACAGTCAGTTTAGCTTTCTGCATGTGGAAGCTGCAGCTGTTTTTTTCTTTTAGTCTGGATTTATGTATGAATGTTTAATACATTCTCGAAGACCCTGCCTGAACAAAAACCTTTGCTAGCTTGCTCAAAAAAGATTGATGAACGAGGCAATCAATAATGAACGGTGATACAAGATGTAACAACCATAGTTAGACACATGTTTGCAGTGATGTTAATGTGTTTCTCTGTTCTTCTCTCCCCTGTATCCCTCCTGGAGCAGCTTTAAGAGGTGAGTACCTTCTTATCTGTGCTTCTATCGTCTCTCCGCACGCTGTGATTGCTGTGAACACGCTCAGTTTATGTGGCAGTATGGCTGAATGACACCAAGAGAGCCTGGAGAACTGTTACACGGCCTCCTTTTTACTCCCTTTCTCCATAAATTATACTTTAGGATCCTGAATGGCTCTCAATCCTCTGTGTGGGATTTCATGGTCTCAGACAACAGTAACAGTGTGTTGTCAGTGCACCCTCCAGAGTCCCACAGTAATACCAGATTTCTCATTTCTGGCCTGAAAAGGAGCTGCATGCTACATTTACAGGCATTAAGTCCGAAGTAGTCATGCTGGAAAATGTAATTCATTTCACAAAGTCGCACATTGTCCGGACTCTGCAGTTTGTACATGAGCCTATCTGGCCTCCACAAATCCTCAGGAAGTGGAAATGTTCTTAGCTGGCGCCGCAGAGGAGCTGTCCTTGGTGCTGAATTCACAGGAGATTTACTGTCTCTGCTCGCGTTTTCTGCTGCAACACGGCGTAATAAATGTGCTGTTGGGGACACATGATTGTATCTAAGACTTTATGAGAAGGCAGCGTTGCTTTTATGTCGAGTAGACAGTTTGTGGCAGAGCTCAGGAGAGGAAAATTTGTTGTCTCTTTGTGCTTTTGTGACTGTTTGTGTTAGCTTTACTTTCCATCTCGCTCTTCCCTCTCTCCCAGTTATTCTCTCCCTTCCTCTTTCTGTCAGCGTGAATTTTGGTCCAAATGCAAATATTCAAGAACAATCAATCACAGTCCAACATGATTTCAGTGTTTGATGATTGCCTTCTTTACCAACACTTGGGAAATGTCTGTCAAAACACACAGACAGCATGAAATAAATATTAGTTTGGCGTTCTGCCTCTATGAATTCTTTAAAGGATAGCTGCTGTGATCTGACGCCTGCTGCGGCTCATTTTGCAGGACGGCCATGAACGTAGCAGCAATGCATCATGGTACTGCTGTCAGACACAAACCTCATACCTCCAGTGTTGACGTTTTATTGTTTCTGACTGGAATTGAATTGTGTTTTTTTGAGCGCTGTTGTTTTTATGACTGAAGGGCCCACAGGGAGCCATTACAAATCCGTTGTGTAGTTTCAAAATGCCCCGGCATCAATTGGAATATCTGACTGGATGTTACCCGGCTTCTCATAAAAAAACACACATTTCAGCTGCAGTGTGGGGTCTGACAGCAGTGTGTGTGTGTGTGTGTGTGTGTGTGTGTGTGTGTGTGTGTGTGTGTGTGTGTGTGTGTGTAAACAGTTGGAAGAGAGCAGAGACAGCAGCAGCCTCAGAACTGTCTTCACTTCCTGCTCGTCGCTCTCGGTGAACGGGAATGTTAGCTAACAGCACAGTGAGAGACGCCTGCAGCACACTCTGTGCAACACACACACACACAGACAGACGTAGACAAACACAGCTACACACACACACACACACTCTCACACACACACACACACACACATACACACACACACACACGCGCACAAACACACACACACACACCTCTGCAAAGAAAAGATAAGTCCACAGATGTGTACATGTATTCAGTATATGCTGTGTCCATCTTCTTTTTTTTAGCTACATTGTGTGAGTCTTAATGCAAATGAGCCAGTGTTCCTCTGCTGTAACACACACACACACACACACACACACACACACACACACACACACTGAAGCGTAGTAATTAACAGACTCGTTAAGACTCAAGCATCTCTCCTGCTGGGGCTGAGGAACACACACACTGATACACTCATCAACATATGCATACACAGAAGGAAACATTTTAAATCCACAACCGGCACAAAAACAAAATCATGTTTAAAATATGTGAGACGAGGTAGCAATTATCTTTGAAAAGGCGCTACCATGGTAACCAGAAACCCTCTGTAGGGCCATTCATCACGCCAGCGGCAAAAAAGGTAACTTCAGATTTGGTCACTTTAAGGACTATGGAGAGATCAGGTGTGATTGTCGTTTAAGTTTAACGATTCTTGGTGCCGTTTAAAGTACAATATTTTTAAAAGTGCCTCAGAGAGTTACGCTCTGCTGCCCCTAGGCTGACAATATTTAGAGACAACCATGACAAGGTGGCTAAAGAGCAACACATATGAATGCACAGGGGCAAACACACTCTTCTATGTATTTCTTGAAACTGTTTTAAAATCATCATCATTATGAGAAAGCTGCATGATGTGAGTGAGCATGATTAAAGTGGGTCAAACTGTGACCCTGTGTCGTCTGTGAGTCCAGCTCACACATGTTACAGAACGTCTGATTTACACGGGAACCGCAGCAGACTCGCACCAACCCCCCCCTCTCCCACACCCTCTTGTTCTCACTACCGCCACTCCCTCATTGGCACTACTTCAGCGATATGCATATGCAAATTTTGTGCTGGATTACTAATTATATTGTTTTCCAGCATCAGCGCTACAATCAGAGAAGGCAGCGGTCGTGTGGTGGAGAAAGTGAGGTCAGGACAATCATTCGCTTTGTTGGAATCTTCAGAAAACGAGAGCTCTTCTTACATGCCTCTCCTCATTTAAATATCTGGCTGTATTACAAATTATGAACTAAAGTATAATAATTTATTCCCTGTCATAACAAACGTTCTTTCATTGCATCTTATTTATTGGAACCACATGCAGAAACTGTATTTTGATCTGTGCAGAAAAATGTCATCACAATACATTCAGTCCCATAGCATATCAGCATATTAGAGATTCTAGAACTTTGATTTTCAATATAATTCTAGTAAAACTCAAAGAAAGACATAATTAAATTCGGCTGCGTGTTGTGCTTGTCTGTGACATGAACAAACTTTGTTGTCATCCTTCTGTGGAAGGAGTGATTTTGATTGAGGCCTTGTTGTTAGTTGTATTTGACTTGTTAGTTTGACTTTAGTTTAAGATAGATTAGCTTCCCTTTTGTTTTGTGATTTACAGAAGAAGCTTGTTTTGTGTTAAACATTTGTCTTTAGTTTGTATAATCATTTTAAACGTTGCTTATATTTAGTTCCTATTTCTTATAACTGGGCTTTAATTTATTGTTACTCCCCTCATCCCCTAGCCATCTTGGGGAACGTAACACCGTCTTAGTGCTTTTTCACATCTAACCTCTTTGGTCCCATTAAAAACTCAAGTCTGTTTTGCTAAGTTATTGCGGTTCCTTTGCTCTGGGGTAAATGCTGTCAGTTGAACGCTGGTGTGGACCAAACATCCGTAAAGAGACCGTTTGAGAAGCTAGATCTCGGTCAAATGTTTTACTCTGGTGTGGATTGTTTTTAGTAGAATATGAACCAACCTCGATCAGACCTAATTGCAGGAAGCAACCACTATGGGCCCCTTTCTCTATCAGTAGTGAACATGTGTTAAAGACCACAGATAACAACACTAGTTCATCGGCATATTATTTTTAAGTCTCAGTTGTGTCTCATTTTCAAACTGTAACTTTACTACAGTGATAAATGCAAACAACGTAAAAACTCTGACCAGAGCCAGCATCAATACGTGTAGATGATCACGTTTGAAATAGTAAACTGTCTTTGGAGCAGCCAGGCAGGAGACAATTAGTCTTTGTTTACTTCAGGGATTTTTCACACAACAAATTCCAACCAATCAGAGAGCCTTTTCCTTAAGCATCGCACATTTTGGTTCCTTTGTTAATGTCCCTGTGTGTGAACACACAAACCTGAGCTAACTATGCAACAAAGTAACAAACTAAAGTAACAAAAGCCCTAAATAGCACATATATAATAGTAATGTTTTGGTACCAAAACAATGCAAACTTCTTTGTGCCATTTAGTCAGTGTGCAGGAGTTTGCTTGTTTTTTTTGATGGATTCATTCCTCCCCAACACACCTGTCTCAGAGATGTAGTTTTTCTATGTTTTGGTATTTTTTGATACTATCAATCATTTAAATAACAGAGATAGTATCGTTTTAAAACATAAGGTATCTTAAGTATCGGAAGTTTGACGATCTTACTAGAGATATAAAGACATACTTTTGTATTTGCGTTCGCACCATAGACTGTAAATATTACTGGACGAACCCTGACCCGTCTGTGACATAGGCAGAAAATGAGTCCAATCGACGGCCGCATCCATATTGGATTTGCAGTCTCAACCTAACTACGGATCAACCTAGCAACAGCAGTAAGGCGGGACCGGCGGGACTTAGCTCCGCCCATTCAGCTCGACGTTAGCAGTCCACTTGACAGCATAGCTAACAGCTAGGCTGCTATCATCAACTATTCCTGCTCGTCCTGAGAAAACTCTACAAACAGTAAGTTAACATTTAACTTTTCTACAACACAGTTAAAACGAATTATATTCAACACAAATATTTAATTAAAGTCTTAAAACTACACTTTTTTAAATATACAATTATGTTTATGAGTTATTTGTTAGAGAAGTTAGACTTTGTCAGTGTTAGCAGAGAAATACATTAACAAAGTTTTATCCATAGACTGTAAATAAATATGAGACATCCAGAAGAAATCAATATTACAAAGCATACAGTTCATGTTACTGTTCTGACAAAAAGAGGAATGTCTGTGTTTTATATTTACTGATGTCAACAGCGATGAGGTGAACATGACAACTGAAAAATAATGATTTAGTATTTATGAGAAGACATTTGTTTTCTATTGAACCCCGTTAAGTCATGGAGTCTGTGGACAGTGTCAGCTTCACACCAAAAACTTTAAGTATTAGAAAAAATAGTGTTTAAGACTGGTATCTATTATGATGAGTTGTAGCTACCTTGTTCAATATTATTCCTGCAGATGTGGCTCATAATAAAAAAACAGCCTGAGCTGTCACATGTAGTTAACTGTACATTTTGTCTTGTCTGAGGCATTAATTGAACACCTTTGTATTTCTCCTATAGACACAGTGTGGATTATTGGTGACTGGTCCGTCGAGGTGCCTAGAGAGCTGCAGAGACAGAGGAAGAAACCTGAGCTTCAACAACATCTGCATTTGTTGGTTCTTCTGGGGTGGACTTCGGTTGCTTCTCTTCAACAGCTCGCTGTGAGGGAGCTCTCCCCCGGATGGCCTGAGTGATGACACCCACAGGCTGAGAGCTGAGGCGTGTTTTAAGCCTCTTGACAAACCGTTACACCGCGCCCACCTGTCAAGCTGGTCAGCTACACGCCTTATTGTGAATAACTCTTATCCTTCATCAAATCAAAACTGATGAGTCATCAAAACATTCACCCCCCCGTACAGTGTGTGTCCATCGAGACATGAGCTAATCACACCTATTTGTTTGTTTTGTACCAAGCTGTAAACATGTTCATCTCTGCTGTAAAAACAGACTTTTTTTAATGTTGTTTTTCAGATTAAATAAATATTTCTATATAAATGCACTCCTTTATGTCAACTTATGAGTATACATTTCAGATTAATGCTCAACTCAATAGCTTAGGGAAGGAAGTCTACTTTTACACAACTTCTTATTCTTTTGATAAATACTAATGTAGTTCATTTCTGAAAGTGGGATGGAACAGAGTCATTGCAAAAATATGCCCTTAAACACAGCCCCATTCTTAAATCAAGATACGTGGAGAGTAAATAAGATCAATAACTGGTGAATAAAAACACAGTTAAAAATGATTTAGAAATGTAGTCTTCCCAGATCAATATCACATAATATCAACTTCTCCCATCTAAACTGGACAAAGGGTTTTAAAATGGGAAGAAAATAGTTTGATTGCAAGTTGTTTGGAGGAGATCTAGTTTTATTTGAACAGCTGAAGCATGAATACAGTCTTCCAAGGTGCAAACCCTCCTCCTCCTCCTGAAGCTTGTGGAGCTCCTTCATGTACTGCTGTCTTATCTGCTGGCCATCTTCTCTCACCAGAACTTCAACTGTTGAAAAGTCATTCAGAAGAAGCTCGAGCATGTGACATGGATCCAGGAGAACATGGACTTTTAGTGAGAGGTCTTCAGGATGGAAAAGAAAGAGAGAAAAAATCAGTTATTCATTAAATCATTTTGTTTGTTCTCATCTATTTTTCTGTATTCATCTGTGTGTAAGAGCACATTTATAAATTCAACAGTGTGCTACCCAGACAACAAAGGTACAGTATTCAGGTAATCAACATCTATTCAAAGTTAAGAAGATAAACATTATTGTAATCATGCTGTTTTCAGCTCTCTCACTTGCACAATGATATTCCACATCAAATTGTCTCAGATTTTGTGAGGAAAAATTAAGCAGTTTATTGAGGATAGTACTTCATCTTAACATGAAAGAAATATAACCTGAATTATTTAAATCATTAACAGGTCCCAACTCTCTGTGCTTTAGTACAGAACATACAGTAACTCATTTATTATTAACATGAGCTCAGTACATGGCTGTATTCTTCAAACTATTTCTTATACTTTATATCTATGTGCTTTAAATCTTATTTTCATTCCACATGTTATTTATATTTTATATTTCTACTGCTATATTCCGTGTATGAGTTCAGTGAAACTTAATATGGTTATTAATATAGTTCTTAATGGTTACAGATGCTCTTACAAAGTGAAGTTTTTTTTATTTGTTAACAGTTTGCTCAAACCTTAAGACACTACATCAACCATGTAACTTTAATGTCATCCTCTATAACCTACACAGCACATTAGGTTCAGTTCAGTTTATGTTACTGACGGATAATTACTACACAAAGTTTGTTTTTAATGTCCACATTTACGTGGAGTATAACATTCATCATAACGTCAGATAACCACCGAGGTGAACCTTTAGCTTCTAACATCACACAAACTCACTATTTTCAACAACAACATCTTAACAACAAACATTTCTAAACCATTGACCGTAAATAATGTAAATAATGTAAATAATGTAAATAATGAGCTACACAGTTAGCCGACTGGTTTACAAGCTAACGCTAAACAAGCTAGGTCCGTAAATATAAACACATGAGTAAGCAGTAAATATAACACTACTATATCACTTACCGAAAAAAACTGAAGCATCAACTTGTTGGATGGTCTGTTAACCGCACAGCAAGCCATGTATGTTGTCAGATATGTGTTAAACAAACTCTCCAAACGAAGTAAGAAAGAGAAGAAATCAAACAGATCAAGCTGTTAGCCTCCTGACCTCCTGACCTGCTGACCTCCTGACAGACAGATGCAGCGCGCAGAGCTGTCAATCAAATCTGACACAACCAAATATGGGCATAGTCGTTTTCCTTAATAGAATAAAATCCGATGAGTTATAAAAAAATTCACCCCCCCCACAGTGTGAGGAGAAGGGGCCGTCAACATCTCAGATACATCTCGTTTTTTGAACCAGGCTGTAAACATGTTGATTCTTGTGGTAAAAACGGGCTTTTTTGGCTGTGGGCTTATGGCACTTCCGGCGCTTCTGCAGCCAGCCTCAAGCGGAACCTCGAGGAACTGCAGTTTTTTGTACTTCCGCATAGGCTTCATTTTTCGAGACCGGAGGTTGCCCCTTGGTTCGCACACATATGCACAACTGTTTGATTGAAATACACAACAACAGTATCTGTAAAAAAGAAGAAATGTAACAGTTTAAAATCCAAACTCTTGTGATTAAAGTAAACACCAATGTGTATTAAATATTATTTTGTGAACAGGTGTAATGTTCACGCTTGTGTTCGGTTGTTTCGTGTGTCTGCTCTGTTTGCAGCCAATGAGCTTCCAGGATGGTTCCTGTGTTGTTGATGTGTTTGAGATGCTAATGATATTTTCAACGAGATGTTGTGGTGAATCGGCGTGAATGCATAAATACACTGTGAAGGACATGTTTGTTATATATGACTCCTATTATGTCTTGTGTAAATCTCTCTCTCTCTCTTGGTCTGTTTATATGATAGTAATGACTACAATAGAGGTTTAAACTCTGGCTCCTCTTCTTCTCTCAGTGCCTGTTGTTATGCATGAATGGCCACTTAAACACACACAATAAGAGATACACACACACACACACACACACAGTGTAAAGGCCATTTGCTACTCTCTGCATTCTGTCTTCATGACGCCGCTCGCACCAGGCGACTCACAGATCCCATCATCTGGCTCTTATCTTACTGGTGGAGGTTGTTTGTAGGGGAATGTGTTTGTATTTAAATGTGTGTATGTGTGTTTCTGTGTGTGTGCCTGTGGATCAGGCGGCTGTAAGCCTGCACACTGAATTCACTGCACCTTGATTTGCTCCATTGTTTGAGTCTTGGAAACATTTTGGATTTGCAATCACTCTCTGCTCCTCCGGATAATGACTGTGTTTCATTGAGGAGCCGGTGCAGTGAGCAGGAGGCATATTAGAACACAGGAAGTATGGTCTATTATCCAAGTTCCCCAGTTTAGATGTGAGAGTTAAACTTTAGTAATTATCGATGCATAAAGCTGTGTGCTGGATGGAGGGGGAGGTGTAAAGGAGGAGGATCAGAGCCTGGCTGGCCTTGAGCAAACCTGCGTATTTTTGCACCAGGAGCTAAGAATTGAGATGGGATCAATGCTGCAGGTCTTATTTAGATTCCAATTACAGCAATTTCTGATCAATTTGCTTCTCTCCACACCGGGACACTGAGGCACTGCCTTTGATTGATGACCACACACACACACACACACACACACACGCACACACACACACACACACACACACACACACACGCGCACACACACATTCTGGTTTTTACGTGCAAACACACACACACATAAATACGAGCAGAGATGCAAAAGCATCCACACATGTGTTTGATCGATGCTCGTGGGCCTGAGAGCAGGATCTGCATTATTTCATGCTCTGTAGTTTGAATTGATCGCAGGATAAAATGATTAGTGGAGGAATCTTTGGTGTCGGGTTTATTTGCCTCCTGGAATTCATCCGCGAGATGAAGAGTTTGTCCTTGGACGTGTTTCTGTGATGTCGGTTTTGATCTTGAAACACGTTACAAGTACGTGTTGGAGGATTCTGCAGGATACAGCTGCTCGTGAGGATGTTTGTGAATTAGAAACAGGTTTATTTATCTCAGTGTGCTTTGTACCTGAATTAATTTAGTTTCTTCAAAATAACCAAAAAGTTTTCTTCAATCCAAGACATGACCTGTTATTGTTTATGTTAGTTTTCATTGAATGAGCATAAATCTCACTATGTTTCTAGTTTCTCGTTAATGATTCAAGGTTTGAAGAACTATCAGCTAATGTTCCTCACCTCAGTCTGTCAGGAGTTTAAGAAATCTTTATGAAGACAAGATCTACTGAATCTTATGAGCATACATGTATTTCCCTGTTTCATGTCAGTCATTAAAATGTCAAACTTATTTATTTCAGTTTGAATTTTATTTCCTGCCTGAGACATTTGAGCCTTAAGGTGTCAGGCAGTAAGAAATTACACAATCTTTGACTTTAATCCTTCAGACTGCTTTCCTGTATGAGACAAAAAGTCAATGTTAATGTGTTATTTTTACAGGAGGCATCATCTTTGTTAAATCCACCAAAAAAACGGTTTCAGTTAGTTTTATTTCAGCGCCAAATGTGTTACATTTCATCTTTAAAAAAAATGGAAATCAAATTAATGTAACATACTTATGTGGCCTAAAATGTTTCAACCCTGGCGTTTGATTTAATTTAGGAATCAAACTCTGGTCTCCAGCGTACAAGTTAGGAGCTTTTTTAACTGTAACGTCAGCCCTAACAGTACAGACTCAGTGGACAATAGTTCTGCATACTGTCACCTGACATCATAAAAGGCTTTTTCGTCACATGAAATATAAGATGCATGATGAAAACACTTGTTCTCTTGCAAAGAGTCAGGTCAGGTTAAAGGATAAGCTGAATAGCTAATAGATGGAGGAATGGAAGTATATTTGATTATTTGGAAGTATATGTTCATATTTGTGTAAATTAAAATATTACTAACAGATCGTGAGAGTTAAAAGTGATTGAGAGGATGGTTAGGTTAAAGGTTAAAGGTCTTCCTGAACACCATTACTGTCTAGTTGTCTTTGAATAAGATAATAAAGTGCTTCAGAGACAGAGTTGCCAACAGAGAACTACTTGGCACACAGACTGACTGTGAGTAGTGAAAACATGAAGCACAACTTTGTTTTTGGACTGTTTCCATGTTTGTTTGTGTGTGTGTGAGTGTGAGTGTGAATGTGTGAGAGAGTTTTTATGAAGATAAAGAGCAAATCAGTTAAAAATACTTGTAAATATTTGCAGGTGGGTGGTGTTACAGTGGAAACCCTCTGTTGTGTTAAACAAGCAGCAGATGACCTGAAAAGATTGCACATGGCTTCACACACACACACATGCCTCTCTACCAGTGTGTGTGTGTGCGTGTGTCAATATGTTTGCTTTGTTTGGCTGCGTCGGTTCATTTTGTTGACTTATTTTCTTCATCAGAAACAATCGCTGCAGCAATTGGGAAGGGGATTAATTTTATGCAAATGTATGCAAATAACTGTGACACACAACTCCATCCGAATCGGTTCTATGCAAATGTTGTTTGCTAAACAGGCGCTTTTCCCAGCCCCCTCACATCCCACCCACCCCTCAACCCTCTTTCCTCACCCTTCCCTCCCCCGCAAGCATCGCCCTATATGCTTCTCTTTTTATCATTTCCCCTTTCGCCCCCCTTTAGTCTCTCTTAATCCCCTCTCCACTCTTTCTCTCAGTTGGACAGCAACTCTGCCCGGTCCACTTTCCCTGGTCTCCCCTCTACATCCCCTATCCTTTTCTCCCCCCTCCTCAGTAATTCCCCTCTCCATTCCTCCCCCTCTCATCCCTCTGTATGTTGCATGGCTGTTAGTGGTGTGAGGAGGCACTAATGGAGCTTGAGGAAAACATTGTCATAGTGCCTGGAAAGCGCAGAGCCGGGAGGCATGAAGGAGGCAGCCAGGAAGGCCCGACATTAGACTTGCTAATGGAAGGTTAACAGAAGAGAGAGGAGACGGGATGGAGAGGGAAAACTCGAGGAGCAGAGGCGATAAAGAGGACGAGGGGACTCCTGAGGCACAGAGAAGAAGGAGAGATGGAGGGAGAGAAAGTGTGACACTGAGAAAACAGGAAGAGAGACAGATAGAGGCGCTTCCAGGGGAGATGGCAAACAGTCTGATCCTCTGTCGGCCGTCCTGCCAGCACTTTTGGGGGGGGGGGGGGGGTGAAGGAGGAAGAGAGATGGGAGGGGGGAAATAGGGTTTATTTTTTCCTTCCTCCATGCGGCAATCCTCTTTTCTGGTTCCCCGTTTCATGGGATTGTAGCATCACGCGTGACGCTTCCCTTCAAAGGAGAGGGAAAGTGTGCATGTGTGTTGGAATATAAGGGAATTCATAAACCCCCCTCAACCCCAAATCCCCCACCCCCACCAGACAACCCCCATAACACACACTGTGCCATCAAAGCAGGAAAGGATTCTTCTAGAACTCACCCATCCGTGGTTTTGTGCTCATTTGTGAGAGCACCAAGAATGAGCCCGCTTCTCAGAAAGAGAGTGTACAGAACCAAACCTTAAATGAGTTTCTGTGACTAAGACTGAGCGCTCAAACAGAACTATGTTGACCAGATGATAATATTTAAGGCTGAAACAAAGAAAGCCCATATTGAAAAGCAAAGAAACTGCTGTCAATCTATTGTCTACTAGAGGCTAATTCAGTCACTGAACTTACTGTAACCCCTGGGCTGTGCTTGTGCTGTTAAAGCCTTCTGGAGACTTTAATGTCCCGTAAAATGTGGTGTACAAGACACACTTTTAATACACTATTTTTCATCTAAAAAGTTGTCTGCATCCTATACTGGTGCAACCAATAAACTAATATAAATGTGGAAACATGCAACATCATGACCACAAGTGCAGTCGCCGTCATCACACATTTCACGCGACCTGAATTTAAATTGAAATTGAAATTCAGCCCCATTCATTGTGTGTTGCTGGCAGCGCTGTTCAAAGCGTGCTGGGACGTGGACCAGGCTTGTGGCTCCACTTTTTTTTCCATCTTTTCACCGTCACCAGGTCTTAATGGTACATTTAAAGAAACTGTGGTACTGTTCAGTAAATAATAAAGCGTGTGGAGTGCTGGTTTGGTTGAAAAGACTCCTCGATTAAAGGCAACAAATGGGCAGAGAGACTCACGGGCTGTACTTCACAGCTATCAATGTTAGGCTGAGAGCTAGCATACAGGTAGCTAGCAGGATTACAAACTCCGCATGGTGAAAACAGATGGTGCTAAAAGAGCTACACAGCTGCACACAAACTGACCTTTGATGAACACAGTCGAAATCATCAGGAAGACACTTTCACAACTCTTTTCTCTCTGAGACACCCTCAAAAACAGACTGAGACTTGGTGAGGCTTATACTCAAGATTTTAAGGGAGATATCAGACAAATAATCTGCTTTGCTGTGCACTTCATTGAACTAACAGACCGTCTAACAAGTCTGAGCTCCATTGTTTTCAACCAGTCACATTATGCCATTATTTTTATTTACATGTTAGCAACAATGAGCAGATGTCTGTGTCTATGAGAACCATACTTGGCTGACTTCTTCAGTGTTTGTCATACATTGATTTATTTGTGCAGGAGGGTCAGGATTTTTGATGAATTTTCCCATGTCGAAGATGACCATCAGCTTGCTCTTCAAACAGAAATATTGCAATATACAAAAATACAACATATAAAATGATTTCCTATCTAATTTATCAGCTAATTAATCAGCCACATACACAGAATGTAGCTAATATAGCTTTGATATCTTAGCGTTTGTTAACTCGCTCCTCTCAACTTCTGGCTCCAAAAAAGAACATCATGTTTTGTGAAATACCAATCTAGAGGCTTCACAAAGGCTGTTGACAAATCTCCGGGCGACTTAAACCCTTTATTTGTGTCAGTGGTGGTGACTGTGCAAGCTTTGCGTTGCTCTGAAGCAGTCGCTAACAAGACAGAGGCTAAGCTGCTTTCACACGGCCACAGTCTCAAACCTCAACTGCATTTGAGACTAATATGTTTTTCTCTGCTGCAAGTGCAAGCAAGGCAATACAGCTAAGTAATATCTCTGTGCAGAGCAATAGTGGCTGTCAGCATTATAGAGATGAGTGATGTTTGGGACGTGTGTGTGTGTGTGTGTGTGTGTGTGTGTGTGTGTGTGTGTGTGTGTCTGATCCATTTAGGCTGCAGGTGTAGCAGTCAGACTGAACCGTTCAGAGGAGGTGGTTTGTCCTGCGTTAGCCATGCGTCATTAGCATTTGTGACGCTTATATGGTTGAGTGTGTGTGCCATTAGGACAGCAGAGTGGAACCAAAGAGGGAAAAAATAAAATACAGAATCACAAGGAATGGACGGCAGTTTGTCTCGATGGCATCTCTGCAGAAATATCCAGTTAACCTCTATATTAAAAGGAGATTCCACTTTATTACAGTCTGGATGTCATGTCAGGTATGGTGACATTTTATTTGATCTATTGCTAAGATGTGGGAGCAATGCTGCATCCCAGTCAACCTTCAGACTGTCAGACCTTTTTTAAAATACTTTTCATCATTTCAAGGATCAGAGTGACAGATTTAGGAGGATCTATTTGTTTAAATCAAATTTAAACTTAATAGGTTTGTTCAGCTCCTTGTCCATGTATATCACAATGTCTAGAATCTAGACAGAGCGTGTAATGGTCGTGGAGTATAAGTGAGCAGGGAACTATTCTGGAGGGATCTTTTAACTTCTGCACAGCTCACATTAAGACTTTGCGGCATGTCTGTACCTGAGTAAAAGTAACCTGGGAATAAACTAGTCAGAAGTTTTGATACTTTTTGTACGAGTTTTAAAATGATACAATCATTGTTGTTTTAATGATCGATAGTATCCAAACGTAACAATTCATAGTCCATTTGATTAGACTGGTGTGTATGGGAGGAATGAATCCACCAAAAATTGCAGGAGAGCTCCTGCACACACTGTTCAATTCAAAATACATTTGCAGCGTTTGCCTGCAATTTTTGATAATTAAAAACAAGAAATAATATCAATATTGGGTTCTATAGGACTAATATGTTTGTTGTCATGATTTCAAAACGGTAAACTATATAGAGGTATTTTGCAACCTAATTTCAACTGTTCATTTATAGAGCATTGCTTAAACCACCACATTTGCTGCTCCTCCTCTTCAGTCAAAGATGAGCCACCGACTTTTTAGTTTTAATATTATTGTTGTCAGAAGTTAAGATTCATCTAAACTGTATTTGAGTGATATATTTCCACAGCTTAGTGAACAGTGAGATATGTTCTGTGTGCCCTGCAGTTTGTCTACTTGTCTGATCGTCTACCTGTTTGCGTTGGTTACCTGTCAAATGCCTCGTGTTACTCCCAGGATCATTCAGCTTGTTCAGTATACTGTGATCAACCAGCAGCAATGATGTCCCAAACTCCAGCTCACACTGACACAAACAGCAGAGCAAAGGGACAGTGATGAGTTCTAAAAGAGGCAGTGTAAAAGAAAGAGAGCGACAAGGAGGGGAACACAATGCACAAACGCACACACTCACAGGGGGCTGCAGACAATACAGATTCATGTGCTTATACAATGGCATGGCAGTTGGTGACAGGCATAGCGGTGACATCCACACTCAGCAGGCCTCGGGGCTCTGCTCTCTGTGTGTGTGTGTGCGCGCATTTGTGTGTTCTGAATTTACACACTGCAGTGTCTCCAGCAGCTCTCATCTGTCACGGCTGCAGACGGCTGCTGTGCCACGCCACACGCTGCTCTTTGGTTACGACAGACGCCTCGCTGTCGATGTGTGTGTTTGCAAGTTGTTGTATGTGTCAAGCTAAACGACTGAAGTGTACACCTACAGCAAATAGCCTAGAAGAACATGTATTTACTGCGGACACACACACACAGTTCATTTCAGATGTTTTGGTGAGTTTTGATCACATGAGGCCACATGTGTTCTTCTGTCATTGGTGATACGAAAGTTGAAAACAGCGGCTCTGTTCCTGCTTTCTAAACCGCTCTGTCTTCAGCTGTAGCGGAGGAGAGGGTAACGAAGTGAGCGGAGATGGATGGGTGGATGAAGAGCGAGAGATGGCGGTGAACGGAGAGATGGAGGGAAGATAGGAGCGCAGGAGGAAGAAGGATGGAGGAGTGAGACGATGCAGGGAGTTTGATTCCTCCAGTTGTCACAGGAGCTGCATTATTGATGTGCTGAGGATCCCGCACTGTCGCTGAGATTCTCAGGCTGTCACGTCACATCCCGTGTGTGTGTGTGTGTGTGTGTGTGTGTGTGTGTGCATGCCTGCGTGTGTGTGCGCGTGTGTGAGAGTGCACGCTGTATTAGTTTGTCGTGGTCGCACAAGTCCCACAGGAGAGCCACCTGTCAACACCTCCATATCACAGGGAGTTCAGGCTGTGACAATGCTGTCTCTGTCGCACTGACCACATGGGAGAGCGTGCTTACTCACACACATATAGTGAGAGATCAGAGGGAGGAGGGGACTGTGTGTGTGTGTGTGTGTGTGTGTGTGTGTGTGTGTGTGTGTGTGTGTGTGTGTGTGTGTGTGTGTGTGTGTGTGTGTGTGTGTGTGTGTGTGTGTGTGTGTGTGTGTGTGCGTGCGTGTGTGTGTGTGATGCTTCTGTGTCAGGATCCTCCTGGGTCTCTGATTCTCTACAAGTTCTCTCTTGTTGTGATTCAGCTTTGTCAGTCTGCATTATGAAGTTGGAAGTAGATGTCTGTGTGACTGTGCATGCGACTTTGTGTGGGTGTCTTTGTGCATGATTGTGTGTGTGTGTGTGTGTGTGTGTGTGTGTGTGTGTGTGATGAATCCCTGACACTGAGTGATGGCCCTCTGCTCTGAGCTTTGTCTCATGAATTCTTCAGAGCGTCTCCTCTGCAGACAGAGCTCCTCACCATGAGACACAAACACAGCAGAACATGATCGATATCTCTCGTCACAGCGGACACACTGCGCTGTATTAACAGGACAGATGATACAGGAACTTTCTGTGCACTACATATTGATTAGAGTGTAAAATGTCTGGAATTTAAAGAAAAATGGCAATCACAGTTTTAAAAAGTTCAAGGTAAAATCTGTTTTTAGTGTTAGTTTTTAGTGTTAGTATTTTTCTTGTAGGAGAAAAACACAGAAAAAATACAAATCCTCATATTTAAGAGTAAAGCATGTTTTGGATTTTTGCTGAATTCATGTCTTAAGAGGTTACCGCTTACTTACATTTTCGCTTGCATCATCTGTCCGCCTCACCAGGCTCTAGTATCTTCCTCAAATACTTTTCGTTTTTTCCAGTGCAGGACCTTTTGTGTGTTAACAACGTTTACACGAAAACAATCAGCTGAAAACGGAAATCGTGTTTCATTTTCTTTTTCAAAAAAGTTCTGCTTTCAGATGACAATGTTTTCATGAACACCCGCCTCTACACTGATCCACAAAAGTGACTAAAAACGCTGGCGGATTTGGTATTTGGCACATGTTTGTAATGTGTCTCTGCTGATCACAGTGATGGTTCAGTGCCTTGCTCAAGGGCAACTCTGCAGTGCTCAGGAGGTTATCTGTTAGCTTTTTCAGCTACCAGACCAATTTCCAGATTTGTTCCCCACTGGGACTTGAGCCAGCGACCCTCCGGTTCCCAACCCAAGTCCCTACAGACTCACCTACTCCCGCCCCAATTACTTATGTCAAGAAAAAGTTCCACATGAAACTCATTTTACCAGCATGCAAATATTTAGGATGACTGATTCTGGTGCCTTTCTTGGTCACCTTTATTTGAAAAATATGATTTCCCCATATTTAAAATGGTAGTTTTGGATCCTTTAGGTGCTCATGTGAAGTTACAAAATCTGGAGAGTGTCTCCGAGCAGTCGACAGGATGGAGTCTTGTTGTCCTGCGACAAACTGTCCAGTCTCAACGCTGTTTCCATTCTCCGCGTTCTTCACAGATTTAGTTTGTGTTTTTTTTTTTGTAGTGATTTTCAGCTTTTGTTTGATAAAGCTTTAAGCCTGTCATACTTTTGCTCTTACAATGATGCAGCTTAAAGATCACATTCTTCTTCATGTGCTCAATTGGTAGAAATGACCAGACCATTAGCCCTTTTTTTTTTGCACTATTAGCAAGTACTAGCCTAGAATCATTTTATTGATCATGATTTATTCCTTGAAAACATTTCCACATCATCATATCAAAATATCATCAAGCATCTCACCTTCCCCACTTTGTCACATATTTAATCCTTACAGAATCAGCTACTTTTGTTTTTTCTGTCGCTTGACTCTTAACTTTTGTATAGAATTCATCCTTTTCAAGATTTAATTAGTGAACATGACCCTTTTTTCAGCTGCTAATTAATGCACCTGCTCACTCTGTAAAATACTAAAGAAACAGGATGAAAGGAAATACAAAAGCTCCTTTTTTTTACTCCACAGACGTCTTGTGAGGTTTATTGTCTCATTATAACATGAGCAGTGCAGAGTTTTAATCTCTCTGAGAGCTGATGGTTGTTTCAGGTCCACGAGGCTCTGGAAGTTTTCCTCTAATATTAACCACAGAGATGTACTGATGCTGAGCTCACGATGCTCCGTTGTTTCTATTAAACTCCTCTAAGTTACAGCAAGTAAGAGTAATAAATGTGTTTGACTCCAATCATATTTCATCAGTGCTTCTTTAGCTTTTACTGCTGTGACCTTAAAGTGCGTATAATCAGCCGCTGCCTCCAAGCGAGCACCGCCATCAACATGACACACACCCCCACCCGTCAGCCGGCAGCACTCCCACTCGTATTTCGCTTTTATCGCGTGCCATGAACCGAGCGCTGGGTCCCATTTCATTGGGACTGCAATGTAAGAACTTTTTATGACAATTTATTCATTGGAGGAGGACTTTACACCAAGAATTATCTGCGGTGAAAAGCAATTATCTAAGAAAACATAATTAAAACTTAAAAAAGGGAAGAGAAAACAGAGAGGAGGGACTAGAAAGAAGGAGATGTGGATTGAGTGTATTGTGCTGGCCTTCCTCCCAGATCAGAGGGATCGATCAGCAGAAGAGAGAGAGCCTCAGTGTTCTCTCTGTCGATGCAATGAGCCGGGCTAATAATGGAGAGCAGTCATCATCCCCGCTGCCTCCTGTCTCTCTCTCCCTCTCTCCCTCTCTCTCTCTCTCTCTCTTCCCCCTCTCTACATTTTTCTGGAAACAATCAGAGCCCCGTCGGAGGGCCGCCTCCCTCTCCCACCGTGATCTGACATTTGAAAAACAAACCCGTTTAGCTGGAGAAGTGGGCGTCAGGCGGCGACAAGGCTTATGAAACACTGACTCACGACATCAGGAGGGAGCACACATACACACACACACACACACACACACACACACACACACACACACACACACACACACACACACACACACACACACACCAAAGTGGTGCACCGCATGAAGCCGCCACACAGTCCCTCAGTGTATCCCGTCCCCATGTCAGAAACAATAGAGGAATCAAGAACGCTGGAGCTCAATGGTCCAATCACGGCCGCCACTACCTGCGAGTCATAACGAGCTAAACGACCTTTTCCTCCACTCTCTTTCCTGCCACTCAAACGGCTTCAGTCACTGCGCTGCAAAACACAATTACTGCCATTCAGGAAGTCGAGAGGCCGAATGTTTGCTTCTTGTCATTCATGCAAGTGTTGATATCTGTGTGTATGCGCTTACACGTGTGTTTATGAGGCGATCCTCACAGGTGGTGTTTTTAAAAGAGCAACAATATGAGTGAACCAGGAATCAATGTTTCTTCTCTTTCCTGTAATATCTGTTTTATGATTTAAAAACAATGGAAGAATCTTCATTTTTATCATTGTCTCTTATTTGGTTGTGTTTTTTTGGTGCAGCTCTTGTGCAATAAGCCTATTGTGAAATATATGTTTGTGGTATTCATTAGTATGTATGTCTCTGTTTACATGTGGATTGTTGTTTGATTTTTTTTTGTTCTTCTTTGGGAGTTTTCACATTAGGCAATCATGCATGATTGCTCCCCTCTTCCCTCTCCCCCCAGCGTATCATATCATATGTTCTCACTCCCGTCTCAGAGGCCTGACTCTTTAGGTTCCCCTCCAAAATCAGATTGTTACGTGCCCACCTCTAAGGAAAAATGAGCTCACAACTGATTTTATAAAACATCCAGTTAGTCTGTCGTAATAAAGCAGCCAAGCTAACAATGCTAAATAAGCAGCATTCAGTCACACAACATTTCAAAAATGTAAATCGAAATGGTTGGAGTTAATGTCACGTTGTTAGCTGGAAATAAATCCAGCAAGTTTGACCTCAGGCTCAAATCATTCAGGTAAAAATCGACAGAGGGGCTAAATGATTCTTTATTTTGGACACTTTTGAATCATCATAGAGACACACAGACTGACTTAAGACAACCAGAGACGAGTGTAATGAGCACCAAACAAATGAGACTACCAGGAGAGCAAAGAATCTAAGGATTTTTTTCAAACATTTGAAAGCTTAAACATCTTTTGGTTTGGGCTGACATTACTTTGATTTCACTTTTCACAGCATAGACATACTCTTTGGTGTTAACCCAGTGTGTGTGTGCGTGCGTGCGTGCGTGCGTGTGTGTCCTGTTAATGTCAAAAAGAACCAGCTGTCAGTCAGACGATCACATCACGGCGGGGATGCGGCGTCTGACAGTGACACGTCAAGTGACGGCTTGCGGGAAGCGGCTGTGTGTCAGCGGTCTGACGTACTGGACAGACAGCTGCTACAACACACTGTAGACAAAACACAGAAGAAGAAGAAGAGTCTCCTTCTCCTCCACCTTCTCTTTCTAAAGCGTACCACTCTAACTCTCCTCCTCCTTGTCTCCTCAGACCTTTACAGCGATGTCATGATTCCTCTTTTAATCACATCACCCGCTGCTAAAACACTAATTTCAATCACACCCTCTCCGACTCTTTCTTCTTTTTCTTCTGTTCTCGTCTTCAGACTTCCTTCCTTATTTCCTTTCCTTTCCTTTCCTTCGCTCTTTCCATTCTCTTCTTCCCCCTCCTCCTTCTGTCTCTGCGTTATGTGGAGCTCAGTGAGGGGTCATTAAAAATCAACAACACACACATTCACTTTAAAGCTGCTTCTTAATAGAACGCTAATGAGCAGCACTTCTTATCCTCCGCTCAACAGTCTGTTTGTTTCCATCTCGTTCGGTTTTCTAACGAACAAATGAGAAATCTGGAACAATTTCAAATGTAGGCTTTCAAAATAAAATGCTTTTTACTTCTGAGACAACAGACTGTTCGCTGAATGACTGCTAATGTGCAGGTCATAAAATAAAACTGTCCTCTGCTCTAATTGTCTCACATAAACACTTAAAGCACAATGTTTAGTTCCAGAAAAAAACACATTTTCAGAATACTGTTAGGATCAGACTTAATGGATTTGAGAGATAATGTGTATTTCCTCGCTCTTCATGATATTTTCCAATATTTCTACATCTTCACCTTGCCGTCAAACAGCCATTTCTGTTTGCTGCCTCTTTTTTTAAATTGTACATCCGCTCTGTATGCCTATGCATGCAGATCACTGTTACCCCTTTTCCACCAAAGTGAACCTGGGGCTAGTGATGGTTCATACTTCGTTCAACTTATGAACCAGCTAAGAATCAGCTTTCGTCATTGCAGTACGTCACTGCATCTGATTTCGCAGCAACACCAAGGACCTCCAAATCACCTCTTCACCTGAGGTCCTTCTTCTGGCCTTGTACCCTTATTTTAGGTTCTTTGGTTTGTTTAAAATGTGTTCAACCGTCCTCTTGAATCCAGCCATCGCTATCTCAAGCTATATCAGTTCTAACATGGGCTCAGTCCTCGAAAGCTCCCTCAGACTTATTTTGGACTTCAGCCAAATGGGTGGCTAATGAGGATTTCAATAGAAATGAGCTTCTGTGTGAATCTTTTAGATGAATATCCAGTTCAAGAAAAGTATGTAGAGAATGTGACTTTTTAATGAATTCTTCAGGGTCACTGGTGTCTCTCTTGCTCTGTGTATATGCGTTTATTTTTGAGTTTTCTTTGTCTAAATGTTTGGAGCTGCAGATCCTTGTGTTTTTACCAAGAAGCAGCAACACTGACCTCAGCTGCACCGAACACACTCTTCCTCTATTAGCAAATAACCTTTTTAATGCTCAGAGCGGCCTCGTAAACGCCTGATTAATGGCTCCTGCTTGTGTACTAATGGACTGAATGGACTCAGATAGAGAGCGTACCGATTGTTGCTCTACAGCGTCGTGCATCTCGTCCATCTGTGCTGCACGTTTATCTGCTCACTCTGCATACATGCATGTTTGCAGACGCCCCCTTTGATGTCAATGTTTCTGCTTTGTTTGCAGAGCAGCCCGTTCCTTTGAGTCCCGCTCCCTCATGCATTCGTTCCCTCGATCGGCTCTCGGGTTTGTGATGTGCACGCGTCGGCCCGTCTGAAGCTCCTCAGATAGTTTCTCCGCGCTCTTTGATCACGGAGGCAGAGCTGCTCAGTCAACACAAATTCGGCATCTTTAAAGGAACAATCAGCCCATCTCTGCTCCGCCCTCACCTCTTGCAGTCACACGCAGCTGGATGCTGGGAGTTTTTTTCTGTAATGTAGAAGTTTGACATCTGCTGCTGACGGAGTACTTTTAACTGCTGCTCATAGAGACTCTGTGGCTGGTCTAGACGTTCACTCCTACACCTCGAGAGTCGGACAGAGACTTTGATGTAGACGTCTACATTAAACAGCCAGGGGGAGAGAGAGAAGAGGAGAGAGAGAGATAATACAGGGAGCACAGAAAACATAAAATATATCTTCAGTTTATTACATTTATATATGATGGGACCAATGCAAAAAATATGAATCTGTTTCAAGAAGAAGACTTGCTCTCTACCAGATTTCGCAACGAGCTGATTTCCTTTTGCCCGGCTGATAAAATGAAATTTTCCAAAGACGTGTAGCGAGCAGCTGCAGAAAACTCATGTATGATGTGCAAACAATGAAACATATGCATACATGCAGGCGGATTGAACTGTGTCTCATCTGCTGTGTGTGTTTTTCTCTGTGTGTGTCTGTGTGGGTAAATGTACGAGTATCCATGTGACAGACAGTGTTTTGCTGCCGGGTTTTTGTGCGAACGGCGGGTTTTGGAATCACTTAACTTCTGTCACTAGATGTTACGTCTCTCTCAGCCGGAGGGACGGAGCAGGAGACTGAGGAGGAGGAGGAGAGAGAGTGTGAGAGGCAGAGATGGAAGTTTGCACCAGAATCCCTCATGAAATCCTACTCAAAATCAGTTTATGTTACAGTTCTAACTTATTTTTGTCTAATTTTGTGTACATGCAAACGTGAACACATCTTCAAAAGCACAAGAAAACTCCCATTGTGTTCTCTTTCAAACCATTAGAAAATGCTTTAATGTTCACAGCATGGTGGTGTTACACCTTAAAACACACTCCAAAGTGTTTGACATGGAAGCTTTTCCAGGGAATCAAACCAATAATGACTCCAAGACGAGTCAGCGTTTGTTGTAAGGTCCAACTTGATCACACTGAGACGATAAAACGTCTTTCAGAAGACAGTGTCTCAGAGTTCTCTTGTGATTTATGTGCCTATATGCAAATCAGTCTATAAAGCCCCTCAATATAATCTGAATTTCACATTATTTTACACTAATAACTGTATTCAATAGCATTTTAGAATGAGAGTTTACAAAGTGCTTTGTCAGACAGAGGAACGCAGGATGCTCAGAAGAGGATATAAAAACAGAAAACAGAACATCAAGGCCAAAAAACAGAGAGAAAAACTAAGGTGTAATCAAATTAAACTGAAAGAAAGTCAGAGGAAAACACAGCAGAGAGGCGAAAATACAACTAAGTACAAGGAGATAAAAGAAAGATAAAATGCACAGACGTCTTTTTAAAACTGTTTAAAAGTTGGTTCACAAGTGACTTAGATTCTAGGATCTTTATCTCCTCAGGCAGGGTGTTGTAAGAGCACAGCTTCCCTAACAGTTACACATTGGAGAAAGCGCTTCCCTCCTCACATTCATTTTACATTAGCTCATCTGTTTTTGTGTGTGCATAACTTCATCTTGAAAAAGCAACAAGAACTGAGAGTTTTGGCCTTTTTATCACATCGCAAAAGCCCTGAGCACATCGAACAGTCCCTCTGCCTCCATCACACTAGATCCATGTCATGTTTTGAAGGGACTGAAGCTTTTGGCTGACAAACACGGACATGCTGTACCTCTCTGCGTGGGTTTGTGTGTCCTAGAGGCTGATGGAGACGCACACAAACACACAAAGGCGGCCATCTTTCTCCTGTGACACTCTGCCTCCCCCACAGCGGGTCGAGCCTGTCTCTACATCCGCCTCCTCTCATCCTGAAAGGTCAGAGCTCGTCACCGTGTCAGAAGCAGTTTATTCATCGTGTTCTCTCGCCGGTGTCATTCTCACCACGCCGGCTGTCACAGCGGCTCAGTGTCGCGTCTCAATCACTGCTCCAGGTCTTCTCTGTTTTTTCTGAAACTGTGAGACTCCCGTGTCTCCCTCCGGATGTTTCGTCATCTTTCTTTTACACATACTCTTTTTCATGCACGCAAGCAGACACAGATTCCGTCTTTGTTCATGTTGCTTGCAGGTGAGAAGAAAAGCGTGTGATGAAATGTCCTTAAATCCAGCCATTATCTCGACTCTGAGCTCAGCCTTTCTGCCTCTGCTGCCTATTATCTGATTGCACAGTGAAATTCCTTGAAGCTTCCTGTGCAAATTGGTTTGCCAGACGTCGCCGTGCACATGAAGGAGAAACTGAGGAATTGCAATTAACACCACCTCCTTACACAGACTACTTAACATCCTTTCACCCTCTCCCATTCTCTAGCGCTTTTCTCCGCGGGCTCTCCCACTCCTCTGCATATCCGCACCAAAACACCAGTCTTTGAATCTCTCTGCTGGAATACGGCTCGTTTGTGTCTGTGCACACTCAGACGCTTGTAAGAGAGCCGCTGGTGTCAGTGTGCATTAAACAGGTCGTACTGAGAGCGCCGAGATGTGGGCTAATTTATGGCATTAAACCAAACGAACATAAATGTTTTTGCCAAATAGCCCAAAGCTTAAGTCAAGTCAGATTAATGGAGGGGGCTGAGATCTAAAATCGAAGCTCACTGTCAGACGCGTTACACTAAAAGTGGAAATATTCTGAGCCAGGAGATGCAGCCTGGCGTACTCGACCTTTAATCACTCGTCTTGTAAAAACCTGGTTGGAAATGAACGGTTTGTGGTTGCTGGCAGCTGTAATGGCGATCATTAATTCTTGTCTGCTTGGCTGTTGTGGTTCTTCAGCTCCTGTTGTCCTTAAAAGAAGAGGCTGATATGAGAGTACAGCATTGAGCTTTCAGTCCAGATCTGCAGCCAATTAGAGCGACAGAAGCTCGTCACGGTGACCCAGCAGAGCGTGGCGCTGGTTCTGTCCAAACTCGACCGTGCTGCTGCTGCTGCCCCGTGGCCTCGCCTGCTGCTGAGCCACTCACTGCATGGTGCACCATGTCAAATGTGAGTGTCCTCTGGGTCTGTGTGAGCCACCATGCAGGACGATTTGTTCACAGGTTTCTCTTGAGTGTGTCTGGCAAAATGCAATCTTCAAAAAAAAAGATTAAAGCCTGTGCACTAAACCTAAAGAACTGAACTGGTGTCAGCTTTGTTGTGCACATGAGTCCATGAGGGCTGGAGATAGTTTAATAGGAGACATGTGACATTACAAATAAGAAGAGGAAACCAGACATCCATCAATCTATCTGTGTTTCTGATGTTACTGTTAAGTTCTCCTGTGCTCTCAGATCTGAATTTAAAAATCGACAAACAGAGACAAGCGTAGTTGGACAGATTGTCAAGTCAAATTCAGAACCACAACATCAGCCATAGATTCACAAAAATCAAAAGGGTGGCAGGGAGGTTTTTAAATTCACAAAAGAAAATACATAGACTATCAGGATTATAATCTGATCTGGCTGACGTAGGGTCTCTGGACCTGTCAGCTCCGAAAATCAATCGTTTTATCCTGCTTAGTGTGTCCTCATCAAGGTTCAAGGTTCAAGGTTCAAGGTATCTTTATTATCCCCAAGGGGCAATCTGATGTACAGCCAGCAGTAAAAGAGGCACAGCCAACAAACAATAAATAAAACAACAATACCAAACAACAAAAAGACAAAAAAAAAAATCACAATTACATGTGGTCGTTGACCAGACTGATTGCAGCAGGCATGAAGGATTTTTTAAATCTGTTTGTTCTGCAAAATGGCAGCTTGTATCTGCGCCCTGATGGCAGCAACATGAACTCACAGTTCAAGGGATGGGATGAATCAGCAATAATAAGACAGACTTTTTTCAGTGACCTGACTTTATACAGGTCATGGAGATTGTTCAGTTCAGTGGCAGCAATCTTGCTGCACACTTTAACGATTCCCTGCAGCCGATTTTTCTGTTTCAAGGAAAGTGCGCCGTGCCAGCAGATAAAACCAAAGGTGAGGACAGATTCAATAAAACAAGAATAAAACATTTTCATAAAAGTGGTGTCGACATTAAAACTGCGGAGCTTGAGCGAGGATCAACGCCAAATCTGGGACACCTCACGACCTCCTGACAGAAAGTCTAGCATGTTAATTTTTTTTTGTCAGCCAGAGCACTCTGCACGCACAAAAGATATGAGAGTTACCAAAAGAAATGGCAAAGCGAAAGAAGAATGATGAAGTTGGTGCTGGGAGATAAAACTATGAGACAAATGAAAGGTTTGTCAAGCAACAACATCCCTGCCTTTTGAACTCTCCCCCTCTTCCTGCACACTGTGTCCACCTGAATGTCCAAAACTGGTCAGGAGTTCATGTTGAAAGCCTCTGTAAAGAGTAATTCACCAAAAGCTTTTGTGCCTTCACTTGCCATGAGATGAACATCAATCAGTCAATTTCAATCAATCTTCATTTGTATAGCGTCAACTCATAACAAGTGTTATCTCGAGACACTTTACAAAAGAGCAGGTAAAAGACCATACTCATTGTTATGTTACAAAAAGCAGGTAAAAGACCTTATTTCATTCTATATTACAAAGACCCGGCTTAATACATCATGAGTACTCTAGCAAAGCAGCGAAAGTTACAGTGGTAAGAAAAAACTGCCTTATTAAAAAGCAGAAATCTTCAGGCCGGATCCCCGACTCATGACGAAACAGCCTTCACAGGCCTAGACTGCGCCGGAATTGAGAGCGGGATAGGGGGAGAGATGGGATAAGATGCAGGACATCAACATTTAAAAATCACCTATTGTGCTATGAACTCTGCATATATCTGCACATATGTGGAGAAAACCACACAATTCAGGATTGAGAAGTCATCAGAGCCCTGATGGTCTTGAAAGTTTGAACCCTCACTCACTTAGCAACAACACATCTCCAACTAACAGTCTGTGAGTGTGGATGTCGAGGTTTGGCCCTAGAGCAGCTTCCTGTGTGTGTGGAGTTTAGTGGAGGCCCAACACGGCTTTTCTATCAGCCAGACAAAGTGTGCTGATCACCCAGAGTCAACAGAAGCTAATGCAGCTGGGGTTTGACACAAATCCCTCGCTTTTACAGAGGCAAAGAGTGTAAGTTAGAGAACAGCACATTTATGAAATGTTACAGTCAGAAAACATGTCAGAGAGGAGGGAGGAGGGAAACAGGACAGAGAGGAGGAGACGGCTGTAAAGAGTTTTGAAATGCCAGCATGAAGTGAGCAAATGGTAAACTGACTCACATTTAAGTCTGCTTTATTGATGCGCTGGATTTGAGGCGCTGGCAGATGTGAGTCTCTTTCAACCTGCAGCAGCGGCGGATCACAGGCCCAGACTCCCCGGGGAGCTACACTTTACCAAACACACCACTCAGACACGGATCGAAATAGAAAATGAAGGATTTTTTTTTATCCCCTAACAAAACTGCTTTTTGAAATAAATGTCTGTGTGTGTCTCTCTCTCATGAGGCGTATAGGTCAGCAGCTTCAGAGAAACTCGACCGTGTTACTGTCAAACTCACTGTATCTCACACAGCAACTCATCTCTATGCATTAAACCCTGAATTATACATCACAGGTTAGTGCAAGAGTTACACGCACGCCGCTAAGCTGTGCATGCAGCAGGTTTCCCTGCAGCAGCTGATAGAGAGCAGTCCAGCCTGCAGCAACAGAATTATGACTGTGTGTGTCTGTGTGTGCTGCAGCTGCCACAGGATGCATGGAGTCTCTCTCTCTCTCTCAAACACACACACACACTCAATTATAGGCTTCCAATGATAGCCTGCCTTTTGTCCTGATCTGCTGGCCAACTCACCCAGTCATCAGCCCAACCGCCTGGCTCTCCCACCCTCACCCCCACTCAGATAATATGCAGCTCTGAGCATCCTCCAGCTCACAGCTAACTAATTAATTAGTTAGTGGAACATTGTGACCAAGGAAAAAGATCTGCAAATGACATCTTGCATGCTTTTTCTCCCGTTTTTGAACGTGTAGTTATAGTTGTTTGCAGCCTTTCTGACAGGAAAAAGTCCCATTTTAAAATGTTTTAAAATCTGAATTTGATCCTTATTATCCCCCCTTTTTTTCTTCTTCTTCCTCATAATTTGCAAATGTATTAGTAGCATATTCTAACCACTAATCAGGCAAAGAAAATGACATACATTGACGTCAAGGCGATATAACAATCAAATGAATGTTTTTCTATTTATCCGGTAAACAGCTCGTTCGAGTGTCAGTATTGTCATATCACTTTATTTCTCTCAAGTCATCTGCCTCTTATCTTCTGCTTTTAAAAGGTGACATTAGATATGTTTTCTCAATATTTTCTAAATCCTTTGAACATCACACCTGTTATAAAACCGTCAGAAGCTTGATCAGGATTATCTATGGACTCATCGTCTTATGCTCCATTTAACGTTTCTGAAATCAGACTTGTACACCAAAACAGAGAATCAGCACAAAATGGGGAACTTGATGTTATGAATAGACCAGCTTGTTTTTGCCTCTGAGTGTATTACTGTGAACATTTTGCATTTTGTTGTTAATTCTATTAAACATTTCCAAGTAGATTTCACACCTGAAAAGATCAGAAGTATTCAACATTTCTATATTTAATGATGGAACATGTTTGTTATTGCTGGTGTTTTTTTGAACAGAACAGAGGAACAACCTCCCACACAGCTCAGGAGGATGTATTAGATTTAACAGGCTCATGCTGAGATGTGCACATGTTCAGGTGCATGTCAGCGAGCAGCAGACGTGAGAATCACACTGTGGCTTTCAGACCCTCACAGACTTCCAGCTCACACAGTGTCAGACAAAGTATAGCTCTGCTGGACCCTCTGACCTGTTACAGGATGTATTGATCATGTTGTGGTACTGGAACTGGGGGGGGGGGGGGGGGGGGGGGGGGGCAGTGGTGATATCAGAGGGGGGGCTGGTGTAAAGCATCAATAACACACAGGGTAACACTTTGCTCTTTACACCTTCACCTTCTGTAACACATCTGTCCTCTGTCTTTCTGTAAATGTGGCCTGAAATTGTAAAATCACATCAGTACCGAAGTACTACGTGAAAACCTTTTACAAAAGGGGTTAATTGCAGTGCTGAGTATGTTTGTATGTTTGTCTGTTTGTGAATGTGGTGCTCCTACAATGACTTGCTCTCTCGCATTTCTGTGATGTCGTGAGGCGAACGCCGATCACACCTGTTGCAGGACATAGATGTCACTTTATTTTAAGAGCTATATAAAGATATAGAACCCAGTCAAACGTATTCATACTCCAAAGCTGTTGGACAGTTTCTTTGTCTTCATCCTCTCTATCTATCTCTCTGATGTTTCCTCTCATTCCTCTCTTCCCTTTGTCTTTTTTTGTACTTTTTCCGTCTCTGTCTGTCACTGTGCCCCATGTCTGCTGGTTCCCTGAAGCCCTAATCAAGCCTCTGAGCTGAGGCACACAGAGCAGAGAGAGGAGAGCTCAGAGGCTCCCAGTGTGCTCACTAATAGGGCAGAGGTCTGAGTCTGTCAGCTGTGGCCATAAAGACTTCTGTGGTTCTGTGGTTCTGACAGCGCGCCGCTTCTTCTGAGTAAGCAGGAGACCTGAGAGCTAATGCAGCAGCTCCGCACGGTCAGAGAATAACTGCTAGCTGCAACGCCGTTTGGATGCCTCAGGGGCCCCTAGATGAATCCAAGACTCTGTAACGAAAAACATTTTTACAGAATTATACAGCCGCCGTGAGCGGTCAACACACTGCAATTTAAGAAAACACATGCAAATTACGAAAACATATTGATGGATTTGAGAACATGTGAACAAAAAAAGCGTTGCAAATACAAAATCACAACAACATAATCAATGATAAGTCTAACAATGTATATTATTTTTTGATTTGTATGCTATTATTAGCAGTAGGGCCCGACTCATATGGGATTTTTGGGTCCGATACCGATATTAGGGAGAGAAAAAAATCAGATACCGCTATATTGGCCGTTGTTAAGATCTATCTTCAATCTGTAGAGATAGATCGCTATAGATATATATTCATTAATTGTGTTGATCCCTTAAATGCAGTTATCAAATACTTGTGGATTTATACTAAAGAAAAAAAAGGCAACTGGAAAGTAATTGCGCATGTGCGCTGCTTGACAATCTGGAAAGCAATCATGCTTGTTGTATTCATTCTTGCTGCATGTGTTTTTCTCTAATCGCAGTGTGTTACAGATGATCTGCAAAGCGGTGCAGATGGCCAAGCGGTTAGGTCAGGCCCCATGCACTGTGACTGTGGCTCTTTTCCTGCATGTCATTCCCCACCCACTCTCTCTGTGGTGTCCTACTCTCTGACTTTCCTACTGTCCTATCCAAATACAGTTAAGCCATTAAAAAAAAAATGAAATCTTAAAAAAAAGATAAACTCAAATGCACAGCTAGTCCGTGCATGGGAAGTCAAAAGAAGCCATTTGACAGCATCCATTGGTTTGTGGGTCACAGTTCAAAGTCTTAAATTTTGCATTTTGGCCACCACCATCTTGGTATTTGTTTTCTTACGTTTTTAAAGTGCATCTGTCCAAGGTTGAAGACTTCTCAAAAACATATATAAAATCAGACTTCTTTTTGTAACCATCTATGCCCATACTTGAACTAGCTCTCTTGATTTTACCTGCATTTTTTCTCTCCTATAACTCTTGCCTCCATCACTTCTTCCGTCTCCTCCCCCTCTTTTCTGCAGCTTCAGCTCAGGTAATTTGAATATGCAGATGTGAAGTATGAATGATTAATTAGGCTGATGCATGGGGATTCAATGTGCTATACCACCTCGGTGCAGACATCTAATGACCACAGCTGATTTGCATAGATCTTAACCTCAACCCACAAGTGTAAACTGACCCACTTATTGCAGAGTCCACGTGAAATAAACGCACAAAACTAGAAAAGTGAAACTTAAGCAATCAATAGAAATCTGACCGTTGTAACATGACAGGGCGACAGTTCGGTCATTTGCAGTCGGTTAAACTCTCACAGCCTGAATGCTCCCGTCACTGTGGGATTGTTGAGGTCAACACAAGTGTTAGCTGATGTATTAGCCCAGTTTATAGGCTGACACGTAACATATATTTTACACACGTGGGGTCAGCGTGATCGATCATTTTCCCAGGCGCTGACCAGTTTGATTTTCTCTCTGCGTCTAATTGGTCATAGGGGAGAAGCGGTGGGGGGAGACAAAGGACCCGAGAATGATCGCACTGCTCTTTTGGTGTTGCAGAAAAAACTGCAACACATCCCTGTGCACCTTTTAGAACAACACACAAAGGATTAGTACTATTTCTTATACTACTATTTTTTTTTGTACAGTGGAAGAAAGTAAAAAAAATTATATTCTTAATTATTTATCCCTGTTATCAATTTCCCATGAGCTCTTTGTCAATCACCAGGAGAAATTGAGAAATATAATCATAAATAACAATATTGATGTTTCTGGAGTTTTCATTTTTCTGTTAGATTTCCGACCACCAGATGAGACCACCCCTCTCTGATTGGTTGGAGCGGTTGAAAAACGTGCAGAGACACAGTAATTGAAATGCAGTCAGAGGAGATTTTTGCTTAGTTAAGTTGAATTTGATAGCCTCCAAACTGCGAGGACATTTGCATATTTTTAATTAAACGTCTGGGCATGTTTTTTTTCTCCCAAGATCGTCTAAACCAGCTTGTCACTTCTCATATCATAGAATTAAGTAATTATTTTCTGCCTCTGCATGTCAGTATTTGTCTGTTTACTCATTATTTAGGAAACACCGGTTCTCAACACTTCTTCTTCAGCCTCCTGAGAAAACTTAAAGCACTCCCACATTGTGTGAGTGTAAGTATGTGTGTGTGTGTTTAAACTGCATGTTCCTCTTATATGTAGTGAATTTACATACCCCATCCCAGCACACATTCCTCTGCACGTCTTTGCCTTGACCAATCACACCTTTGCAGAACGGTTACCATGACAGCCTTCCAGCCTCAGCTTCTGCAGGGCTGCCAGAGGTGTTTCTGTGTGTGTTTGTGTGTGTACAGACTTGCATTTTTGTGTTTCTGCCATGAATGTGTTGCCAGAAAAAGGAAGTCAGCAGTAATAAGGTTTCAGTTTAGTCCTGTGTGCTTATCTGTGAGTATGGGAAACTCGGTCTCGCTGAAAAAAGGGAAAATATTCCCACCAGTAAGATCATAGCACACTGCTGGAGAGGCAGCAACGGGAGTCTTTATTCACTCTTAATCATTATCTTTTATCTGATCAGTTTTGTATTTTTTTGTCTCTTTATTCTGCATGTTGTTCGCCTCATATATTCTGTGTATCTGTTTGTATTTGTCAGAGTGTCTGAGGCTCTTCATGGGCCTCATAACTGTTGAGTACAAGTTAAGGAAATTACACTTCTGTAAATTTAGACCCATCCTGCCTTATGTGAGAGTCCCTCTGAAAGTGTCAGAAATGCAAGCTATAAGCGTTTTTTTATTATATCAATCTATGCAACAGTAAAATGAGAAAGAAAAAAAAAAACTTGTTTCACAAGAAAATCCATTTTCTTAGCTGTTCCAAAAAGTAATCTTCACAGCAAGAAAGCTTCCAGTAATTCATCACAATTTTTCTGTTCGAACTACGTGTGTAACTTTACCATTTCTGTTGGCAAACAAGTACCCAAACACACACACACACACACACACACACACACACGCACACACAACCATATACACGCACACACACAGGCAGGGTAATGTGGGTGAATAGGGAGACTGCACAATGACTTGCAGGTCCTGTGAGTGTTTCAGAGGAAGGAAAAGCAGCGGAGGAGAGATCAGGGGAGGTGTGCGCATGGGGCCAGTCTGGGGTCAATTAGTATTCATAAAAGACAAATGAATCCATAGCTGCGGCCTAATACCAATTACTTTTGATCACCTAATCAATTAGAGTTGGTTAGGGTTACTGTAGCTAAATAGAAAATTAACTGCGACATTCACCATTGGCATCGAGATGACTTTTCATCAGCCGCCACATCGGACATGTTAATTTCCTCATCAAGGTGGAGAATGGAGGGAAATTCATCCACACGCTCCTGCACGCGCACACGCACACATTCAGCCCTGCACAGTTATTACAGGCCCTTTATTAAATATCCCTGTGGCCCTTTAATAGACAAATAGCATCTGATTCTATCAGACAGAGTGCAGAGACAGAGAGCGAAGGAGGGAAGAGAATTAACGCAGTCCTCGGTGGCAGAGAGAATATGCAGCTCTGAGAGACCGAGTAAATGAGTAATTCAGAACTGATTGATTGTACAAGAGAGAGTGAGAAATGGAGAATGAGAGTGATAGGGCAGGAGAGGGGGGAGACGGATAAAAAGGGCCGTAGATTGCAAGACAGGGGGAGGAAAATGGAAGGTAGAGATGTGATAGATGGCTGGAGAGAGAGTGAGAGAGAACCAGACGTGAGAGAGATGGAGTCACTCCCAGAACCTCTGCTTGATGGTTATTAAGCTAACTGGTCTTTGCGTGCTGCATGTCTGCCGTTACTTCACCTCTTTCCACTCCATCTCTAACCTAGTTCGAGTTCAGCCATCGCCTCAGGCGTGAGGAAGAGGAGTGGCAGCTATATCAGGTCAGGTCCAGGGAGGGGAAAAGCCCAGTGGTTAGTATTCCCTGAGTGTCGGAAGCAGAGAGGGAGAGACTCAGGGAGATGGAGGGGGAGGGTGTCTGATGGGGGCAGGGGAGAGATAACTGGAGGATGAGGCTTTAATTCAGCTTAGTCTGGAGAAGCGGCATGACATCACTTTTATCAATGCTGTATATATGTTTTTATATACCTACCAAATGCATTTTATAGAAAATGTAATTGCTACCTTGATGTTTATCACAGAGAAATCATAGAGAAGAAGATAAAGAATTTGTCTGATGATTTTGGGTAATTGCCAGTCCAATTCTCAGATGCAAACTAGTCAGGACCCTGTTTGGATATATTTGATTTTCAATGGGCACAAATCAAGAATCTCTATTTCCAGCTAGATAGATTAAACCAATCAGGGATGCCAAACATGAGATGAAGAGGTAGACAGCTAGGCCTGGCAGCTGCTCATAACATCCAGTTCTCATGACTTCTTGTACAACAACATTTGGTGCATCCATTGTACATGATTCCTGCATGATGTGAACTACTTAATACAAGAGCAATAGCCAGTTCTACATCATTGGCCATCTTGATTGTTTTACAAAAATGCACCATATTGGATGATCAGTCTTGTGTGGCCTAACCAAAGTCAGGTCAGCTGGAAATCTATCTGAACAGGAAAGAGACCAGAGGCTTCTGAAAGAGCAAATCAATCTGATCTCATGGATCAAGTCATTGTTGACCTTTTAGCCATAATAGTGGAATGGCTTTAGGGATGCATTGTTGACTTTTTCTCTGTCACACAATGCACTTCAAAGATTTCCGCAGAACTGACCAACACATTTTGACCTTAAGATTTAGGTTTACTGCTTCGGTGTAATGAAATTCTCTAAAAATGCTGCCTCTATCAATACTTTGTGGGATTTCTTCATGCACATTTAAAGTAATAGTGGTTATCAGAACTACATTCAATAAGAATTAATAAAATCATAGTCATACCAAAATAGGGTTAGGGTTAGAGTCAATTTAGCCGTAAATTGTGTGGAGAAAAGAGATGAATCTATGTAAAGTTAGACATTAAACATCCCCCATATAGCTGGGACAGAATGATTCTTGTGCTTCACTATGAGACTGGCAGTCAACTGAGGCTCTGACGAACGAACTGTTGAGTAGACTATACGGGGTCACCCCTAGTGTGTACATGATGTACTTACTTGCAAAGTCATTCATTTTGGAAAAGAAAGTTTAGTCTGAAATGGAACACAGACTTAGTGCAATTGCTATAATTGACAATTGTAAGGTCTTTTACCTGCTTTTTGTAAAGTGTCTTGAGATAACACTTGTTATGAGTTGACACTAAATAAAAATTGATTGATTGAAATTGATTGAACAGGTGACCATCATTCAAAAAAATGTCAGCCTTTTTTGCTTACTTGACTTAGATTCCATTATATTTGTAAAAAAAATAAAAATAAAGATCATGCTTTCATTGGGTTGTGTGTCCCCCCCATTTCGTATGAGGTGGAAATACACCCCTTTTTACACCTATCAGGGTTCGATCCCTTTTGTTACTTGGCCAATTTACCAAAAAAATAGAGCGTGAGATGTTTTCAGCATCCCACCTTTGACCTAATGACCATAATAACCCCATCTGAGAACAAATGTTAAGGTTGCGGTGGGTATGTTCAAAACTAAAATATCCACTTTATATTGAACAGTCTTACTGTAGGCATTACTTTTCATTACTAAACATAGTTTTCTGATTTAAGTTAGTTGTATGTGAGTTTTAAAGAGAAGTGGTTACTTTGATTATAAAGATTTCTCTTTCTTTGCACATGTTCGTCGATGCAAGTATCCGAATTCTGATGTGGCCATGTGTGAGCCGATACTATGTGTGAGTACAGCTGTCCAATGTATGCATAGAGGTGACGGTGGATCTGCTCCAGGTGTCACTTCACCACTTCCTTCTTTGTAATATTTGAATAGGCCTCATAGATACATGTGTCACATATGTGGATCACACCCTGACAGGCGCTGGTGTGAAATTATTCCATTCCTGCAGATTCCTTCCTCCCTGCCCTCCATGTCTTGCCCTCTCTCTAATTTGTATCCTCCTGCTCTCCATCCTCTCCACCCGACCAGTCTTTGAGGCCAACGGACGAGACACATGCTGCAGTATTGATGTGGACGGTTAGTTAGCTCTTCCTCCACATATAGTCTTTCCTGTCTAATTAGTGTCGAAGGGGAAGAGCCTGTGTGTGTGTGTGTGTGTGTGTGTGCTTGTGTGTGTACACGTGTGTGTACATGTGTGTGTACATGTGTGTCCTAGCCCCTGCTCTCTTATCTCTGAGCTCTCATTAACCAGGCTTTGTTTTCCTTAGCTTCATTAGCATTCCCATGACACTCGCTGTTACCTCAGCGCTAGGCTAAATGCTAGACTAAATGGCAGCCGTAAGAAGAGAGTCTGCCCCTTTTCATTAACGTTAGCCTGTTTACAATGTCTAAGTGTTTTTAAGTGCAGTGACACAGCTCTGTGTCTGTGGCCCTACATATCAAGTGTTTGCTTTAAAACAGAGACAGAAGCTGCAGAACGTGTTCACCCTGTTCTCACCTGAGGCTGAATCCACTCGTCTGTGCCCACCAGGAATCCTGTCTGCTCTATTAACATGGAGGTAGCATCTGCACAGACGTGTTTCCTGCAGCTGTAGGACACTCGCTAATAGTGCAGTCTCTAATATCACTCCTTGGCTAGAATGCAAAAACAGAAATAGGAAGAAATAGAGAAAGCACCAGGAGGGCTGCTGATCCAGGGCCAGACGTGGGGGAGGTGGAGGCAGAAGAAGCAGAAAAAAAATGGATGAGTGTAGCAGAAAAGATAGGGAGGGGGGAGCGAGGGTGTCGGAGGTTGTTCCTCAGGATATGTTCCTCATTACAGCACGGTATCCTCAAGAGAGCCGGTGGTGATTTAGGAGGAGATATGTAAAGGAGACGAGGGTGTGACAGGAGAACACCTGTGCGGAGGTGACGCAGGACCGAAGGGTGCAACTACCATCCATCCGTAATGATCACCATGGATACGGCATAGTAGCAAGACGAGGGGGAAACCACAGTCCCAGAGGAGGGGTTCAAAGGCCAGACTCTATGCATTTCCTACATCCATCTTCATTCTTCTCCAACGATGATGACAACCACCAACCCCCCAGACAGTCTGCACATTGAACATAGTTTCATGTCAGCTTAATTAGGCATTCATGCCATGTTCACTGATATTAGGCATCACATAAATACAGTCTCTCCCCTATCTTTGTGAAGAGAAATTCATAAATATAAATAATGCAGTGGTGAAAGCAGGTAAAACGGTCTTGCTGTTTTTTAATGAGCCCATATGATGGCATATATATATATATATATATATATATAAAAAAAAAAACTCATGGCAGCAAGATAAACCACTTTTTATTGGATATGTAAAAGAAGTGCACCAATACCTGTGACAGTTACTGTCAGTTTACTACAGTAATCTGTAAATTGTTTATAATACAACCAGCAGCATGGAGCTTTCCCATGCTTGTGTACATATAGAGGTTTTCAGCACTGTAATCAGAGTACTCAAAGATGTCTGATCATCCTGAATGACAGAAGCATAACTTGGTGTTTCTGTAAAATTTGGAGTCTTAGTTTGATTTCCTTAGTTTGTTTTTGTTTGAAACCAAAGGACCACGATGATGTTTTATATTCTTTTTACTCATTATTGTTAATGTGTTTCCTGTCACTTGTCATGTCACCTTTTTAGATTGATGCAGCCATCAATCAAGTTTTTGGCAGTGTAGTATGAAAACCAGGAAACATTCACTCAGGTTCCTGCTCCAGTAATTAGTTAATCCCTTTATTAATATTTTATATCAATCATTGGAATTTATTTGGTTGTTTTTTTCCTGCTGTCTAATGCAGTCAAAAGCACAGACTCTTTTTAAAATAGTAAATTCCTTGTTTTTGAAGATTGAACATCCGGAAATCCTTTTTATTCAAGATCCAAGTCTTTATTGTGACTGTGAAACAACAACACAGCATCTCCCTGAACAGCAAAGTGCAAATAGATAAGGAGAGTATATTTTTAGATGAGAAGAAAACATTACTGCTTGAAATAAACTCATGGTACTTGTGTACTAATGAAAGGATAAGCGCTCAGTGAAGACATTCCTCATCCTTATTATGCACTATGCCCTGTAAGTTACTTAAGCTACCTTATGGCCATTAATCGCCACCACAACCAAAACATAATTTATTCATTGCAAGAAGTCAAAATTAAGGCAGATTTAACTTTAAGAACAATACATAATTTTTTCCAAAAATCGAAACGCAGCCCTTAATAAAGTTACTCATTATGAGCTGAACAGTGTGCGGATCTTTTCTTTTTTTCTGAGGTTTAAAATCTTGGCCATACAATGAGCTGTAGAAACTGTAACTGAAGCCATTGGTGGGCTAATATGTCTAATATTCGTGTATGCTTGGGCTGCTGCTTGCTTTCCACCTCAACAGGTGAGATTCTTTAGTCTGAATTTGTATTTAATCCCTTTTCTGTAAAGCATACAGACAAGCAGATTTGAGAACTGAAAATTGTTGCTGTGACTTTGTACGTTGTTGTTTTGCCCATGTTCGATAACTTATGCTTGCAAAACCCCCTGAACTCACATTACTCACATAAGAGGTGAAAGGTCAAACTTAAAGTCTTTTGAGATTAAAGACGTTAAACATAAAGGATAGGAAGCTAGTTGGTTCATAACTTTGGCCCAGTTAACTAAGGCCATCGACTGATGTGTAGTGCGTTTTACCGACCAAAACCTCTTTGGGCCAACTTAAAGTTTGCAGAGTTTGAACTCTTCTGTACTTTTTAGTTTTTGCACAGCTGGGATGCAACCTGGGCTGATAGATAAAACCGAAAAAGGGCACAAAGGCAGATCAAACTGTACCATTCAGTGAAATAAGCAGGGCATCTTTCTTTCTCTACATAAACAAATTAAAGTCAAACCTGTTAATGTAGTTTTGTCTTGCGAAATTGTGGAATCAAAGCATCTCCTAAGCATAAGCAAAACAGTTTTTTCTATACTTTGTACTGTGGTTTATATACTTTGTGTTGCCATGTGTGCTTGACTTTTTACCATCTGTTGTTGAGTAGGGATTTCTCAATTTGGATATTTGTCATGTGGTTGTACTGTGTGATTGGCAGAAAGTTCAGATCCCGGGGTGGCTGTGGCTCAGCAGGTAGATATTTGACCTGGTGTTGTAAGAAGATGTGATTGGAATGTGGATTGCATTGCTGGATGTCAGATTGCCCTGCAGCAGAAGTGTTCTTCCTGGTTGCTCTTTGTTTAGTTGCTTTGATCGAGCTTTTATGTTCTCTGCAGAGATCTCGCTGTAATAAATGTGGTTTACTGTGTTTCAGACACAGTGGTTGGTTGGTTGGAATGCAGCTTTAAAATAAAGCTGAAGAAAAAAGTGAAAAACTATCAGAGAGACACTGTTCTGTGTAAGCTTTACTGAATATGTGTGAATCAAAGAGAGGGCTCCTTCACACACATAAAACAGTTTAAGAAAAAAGGGGAGAAATGTGTGGTAAAATAAAAGAGGACGCTTCGTCAGATAGACAATGTCTTAGTCCTGGAAGAGAAGCAGCCTCAACATGAAGGGCTGCTCTTCTTTGTATGCTGTCAGATGAACATTACTCAGTCTGAGAGTGGTGAGACACATGTGAGTAATTATGCAAAAAGCTGTCTATCCATCCCTCCTCATCCTCCTCTTCCTCTCTCAAACCGCCCACTGGCTCTGTCCATCAGCCGCTCAGTGTTCACAGAAGCTGAAGTGGTCATTATTCACAGCTCAGGCCACGGCTGTTTGCTGTGAAATAGCTCACAGTGTGCTAACGTGCGTTCAGAAACGCAATTAGCATAGCGATTATCAACGCTATTCCACATGTTAACCCGTCAGAATGCACAGGCACCTCTCTCAGGACCCCCGCCGATAATCCTGACGGAACGCTCAATGAAAGACGTGTGCTTCAATCAGCCACTCGCTCAATTCTGAGGGGGAGAGAAAGAAAAAGAGACGTAAGAAAATCAACATTTATTTTCTTACTATAAGAACAAAAGATCTGGCTCCCAAAAAGATCATTTCATGAATAACAGATATGTTATCGATACTTGACAATAACTGTTTAAACTGTCCCTGTCAGTGAATTCAATATGAGTATTTTAAGTCTTCAGGATAAAAATATCAGCCTTAATAATCTTTCTCCAGGTTTTTACAAGGTAAGACCCTTACTAACCAGAACAATAGACAAATTCACTCTGCTAAATATGAGTAAAATCAGCCCCTTTTTGGTTTGACATTTTAACCATCAACTATGTAAGCTGGTGAAGCATAATCTCTGTACCCAGATCACATGTTAGGGATAAGCAGTTATCAACTGCAACCGCAACAGCTTCACTGAGGAAATCAATCATTTGAAACCAAATATTGATTTGGAAATCTCTTCCCTTAAAAACAGCCAGATTCACAGTTAAAATAGGTTAGCGAAGGTTTGCTCGGTAGCTTTTTTGAAATTCCAAAATTAAACTGGAAATAATTATATTAAAAGTAGCTAAGATCTTTTCATACTTGGAAAAAAAAACAAAATGGGAAACTGTGGCATGTATAAGCCTTACCCCGGTTTCTGACAGCTGTCGATTACCTGCTCAGCCTCAGCCTTAGCCAAGTGACGCATACTGTAAGTCAAACTTTTCTGCTTCATAACCAGGATACTCAAGTTCACATAAACACACTCAGTAAAAGAAATCAAATCAGAATCATAAATTAATTTGTGATTAGGCTATTTGAGTGCACAAAGGTTGCCTGAGATTTACTTGACTGAGTGTATTTTTCTGTTTTCTTTTCTTCACCCCCTCTTCCATCTCAGCCTGCTGTGGTCTCTTTATCTCAATATCAGCTCCTTCTTCTGTACAATATGTCCCCAAGGATCCATTCACTAAATGGAAAGCCCTCTTACTGATGGACACACAAACACACACGCGCATGCAGGCAGGCACACACATCACACTCGCACACATATCACACACTCACACACACACACACACACACACACACACACACACACACACACACACACACACACACACACACACACACACACACACACACACACACACAGCACAAGTGGCCATATAATGATGTTATTTCAACAGCATGGCCAATGACCCTCTAAAGAGGAACCCCACTGTGTTTGTGTACACATAACTTCAATAATTCACTCTCTCTCTCACACACACACACACACACACACACACACACACACACACACACACACACACACACACACACACACACACGCATAAAGAAAAGGTCTAAATAATTTACACAGTGGTCTCCCCCTCTGCATGAATATAAAAGAAGCAGCACACTGGCCGATGCGTTCTGACCACACACACAAACATTAATCGGCTCATAAATATTTTACTGCTCGCTTTCTTCATTCTCCAAAAACTCTGTTTTGTTTTCATTAAACTCAGAATGAGCCGTTAACAGACATGTTGGAGCTACTTTTTCACTCCATAAATGCAAATGTAAGGAATGTGTCAGTTTAATTAATCGTTTCTGTTTTACACGCTGTTTTAGTGAAGTTTTTATTTTCCGATGTGTTTTACCGCTCAGATTGGACGCTGGTTCTTAATGCTCTCTGCCTCTTCTTGTTAGGGAGGCTTTAAAAAACTCTGAACCAACTCAAACAAGTCCCAATCAGGATGTTGCTCTTTAATTATTTAATTCCACAGCACAGACACAGTTTTTTATGTGTTCTTATATTCATTTAGTTGATCTGCATGAGTAACTTACAGCGAGTTAAAGGGACAGTCCTCAGCAAAATAATGTTGAGAGGAAGAATGTTGATTTTTCAACTATATTTCAAATGTGCAAAAATATATTCCTGCTGTTAAACTGACCCTAATAGGCTTCCATGCATAAACTTTTACATATCTAGTCTAAATGAACTCTGAATCTGTTCGTATATTTCTCTAATAACTCACTGCAATTTGAAGAACCCCTCCACTATGGAAGGTCATTAGTAAACAAGTAAAGTTGGATAACACTGCAAACTGAACGAGTTTGAGGGATGGGTTTGTAACATGTAGTCTCAATCTACAGACTGCTGAGTCAGGACATTCTTTAAATTGAATTAAGGCTGAATTGTCTGGTTTAATTGTTGCTTCTTGGACAGAACAAGGTCGCTGTAAATCTTATATGTGAATGTGGTTAAAGTGATATACAGCTAGTAAAACAGTGAACGTGCTGCCTCGATTCCATAACATGCCTTAAGATCAGTTACATCAGCTTTATTAGAAACACTACATTAGCTGTGGGTGTCATGATGCAACATAGCTGTTCGTTTCATAGGTTTCATTCATTGATCATGAATATCATGAATAGAGTTAAAGGATGCTGCAGATGTCTTTTCATTTTATTTTATTCATTTACTCTGATTTATTGTAAGTTTAATACACTTTACATGGTTGCTTTCTTGTATGGAGGAGGTCCAGAGAGAGGAGGTGCTGCAGGTCTGACCTCTTTTTCATTCATTTTTTTCTCTCTCTCTGCCTCTTTTTTTAGCATGAGAGAAGAAGAAATCCTTTTTTTCTTACCCCTTTATCTTCAACTTATGGTTTCTGCTGCTCTAGGCTTTGTTCTTCGCTCATCTCTATGTCGAAGTTTTATAAATCGTCACAGTCATCACAGGCTACATACAAAGTGATTATGTTTCTCTTTCATGATCAGGATTATCCGATCCACTCTCATTCTACACAGCATGATAATTAGATCCGGAGTGATTGAATGGGGCTTGTTCTTGACCCATTGACCAGAATATAACCCAAACAGGTTCTGTTTTGGCTCTCTGGTCCTTTCATCCTGGTGGACCAATGAAAATCTCTCCTGCCAGTGCCTGGCATCCTAGCAGCTCAGTGTGTCAGTAGGGCAGCCTTTTTATAGCAGATCATCACAAGTAGGCGGGAAGATGGATTTAAAAGAGGATCATCAGAGAAAACAGCCTTTGTGTCCCACTTTTTGTGTCTATTTAAGAGGGGGGTTCTTGTGTTCTCGTGCAGCTCTCTCTCTCTGCATCTGTGTCATTTCAGTGCTAATTAAACTGTCCTTTAAATCAGAGATTCAGAGGCTTAAGGAGCCGACTCCTCACATCATCCTCGGCTCCTTTCATAGGAGCTGTGGGAGCGACAAGGATAAAATGCTACAATAATTCAGACCGGAGGATGCTTCTGTAGAGGGAATCTCTGTATGTGTGCATGATAGAATTATTGAGAGAGATGGAGGCGAAGGTATGAAGTGAGAAAGCATACAGAGTAAGAAGCACAGAGCGGTAAATGGAGGGAGAGAGAGGTAAAAAGGAGAAAGAAAGCGAAATAGCGGAAAACGCTGAGTGCAGGGTGCTGCATGTCGACGGGTATCAGGGGGAGTATTTGGTGGCCGGGAGCCAATATGAGTGAGATGAGGGGAGGCGAGCCTGCAGAGCCAATAAATTACGGGCCTTCAAGCCCCACTTTGCATTAATGGAATGTGCAGCGCTGCTCCCTCCAGTCGGCCGCTCAGATTAAAGAGTAGGGAAATGGCTGTGGACAGATTTTCCCCCAGCCCAGCTCCCTGTGAGAGACAGGCCTTCAGAAACCCAGCAAGAGGCTCCCACAGCGCACAGAACCAGGGGACAGTTTTCACTGTGCAGGGAGGTCTGGAGCTTTCAGACAGACCTATCCAAACAGGACAGTTTTAGTAATTGATGAAGCCCCCCAATAGCTTGTTGAATACTGTTTAATCCTCAAGTTTGACCATTTTGCCACTGCCATGATGGTTTTCTGGAACTAGAAGTGACCATATTTGGACGGAAGGAGTTGGACAATGTCAGAACTAAACACCAATCCCACATTTGTGACTAAACCCTGAGCTGGTGAATGACCTTAACCTTTGATTTAAATACACAAGATTATTTGGCATATTTGGGCCTTCTTCTGACTAGATTTGTTTTATATCCCTGTGGTGTGAGTTATGTACATCCAAGCACGCTCTCTGTGGATTGTCTTGGGATTTAAATGACAGCCAATCAGAAAGCGGTCTGACAGAAGTCAGAACAACAACCACAACAAATTATTGTTTACTCATCTCCAGCTCACTCTGTTACATGAACAGATCATCTTAAAGCCATTTTAAACATGTATCCGTGGTTTATCTTCTTTTTTTGTGAATTTTCAGTAAAATAGTACTCCAGAATGTATCCAAAGGTCTTCCTGTCTGTTGTCCGCCATGTTTGTTTACTCTAAAGTCGATTATGACTACTAGAAATGTTGCTATATTTCCATGTTTCAAGTGCAGGACTCTGGTTGATGAATGAATCTGTTAGTGTGTGATGCACTGTCACTATATGAACAGAACTTTTTACTCTCATTATTTGTCATCATGTGTGCGCTCTCACATTTTCAACATTTGTTAAGATTTTAAAAACCTTTCAGAGTGGGACAGGATTTAGAGGTACAGTATACAGGATTTGATCATTTATAAGGGGGCAGGGAACTTCACAAAAAGAACCAGTGTTCTGAACACTACAGCCCACTATCTTCACTGCAGTGAAAAACCAATAATCCTGACTCCTACACCAATAAATCAATGTATGACAAACACTGAAGGAGCTAATAGGTAGGTATGGTTCTAACACATATATATCTGCTAATTAGTGCTAGCATGTAAATAGAGTTATGTGATAATATGACTGGTTTTCAAAAGTGGAGCCCAGACTTGTTGGATGGTCTGTTAGTACAATAAAACCCGCAGAAAGACAGATAATTTGTCTGATATTTACATAAACAAAATCTTCAAAAGGCTCCAAAAGCACAAAAACAACCCAGAGGTTCAGATCAGTGACTGGATAAGCTGAGGTGACATCTTGCAGACAGCTAGTAGCTCGCACCTGTCACTCAAAAAGGCCGTGCCTCTATTCCAGCATCACTTTAAGCCTTAATATAATGTCAATTATATAAGGTAGGTTGTAAAAAGAATTCAATCAATCCAATGAGATAAAAATAAGCCAGAGACACCAAAACTGTTTTTGTACCAGGCTGTAAATATGTTTTGTTCTGCTGTAAAGGTTTACATTTTAACATGGGGCTCTAAGGGGACTGACTCACTTCAGGAGACATCCTCTAGTGGAAATCAGAGGAATTGCAGTTTCTTTTTATAGACACCTCCCTGGAGGTTGCTTCTTGTACAACACCCACATGTGTCTTTGCTTTGTAATTATAAGCCTTCAGCTTCAGTGCTACAGAGACAGAAAAGGTGTTTCTTCCAGTATCAACAGTAATCCTGGCTCAGGTTGTTTATATGGAATAGTGTATTAAAGATCAGGTTCAGGGATAGTCAACCAGGATGCAGCGCTGTACTCTGAAGATTTCTCACAGATTATGTGGGATAAAGTGTGCGAGAAGAGAGAATGGCTGAAGCATATCCAGCTAAACCCCGCTCTCTTTCACAGCCCCTAAACCCATTACCCCTCTATTCATCTCTCATTGAACTGTGCCTCCACCGAGCCTCCACCGAGCCTCCACCGAGCCTCCACCCGACTCCTGCTGCTTTTACACTTGTTTGATGGAATCAGATGCATCTGGCGAGATTCAATTAAAATGCGGTTGCGTTCCTTAACTACTTCTCATCACTTGCGTGTCTCCTGCCAGTCTTTTAAAGTGATTACACACAATTATTTCAATTAGATGTCAGGAAGTAGTGCCATCATCATCAGACAGTAATCAGGTTGTGGTGGAGCGTCGGGAGACGGAAAGCGACAGCTTCTCTCTTTCTCTTTCATCAAAGATGGAGGAGAACATGGCTGTGTTTTCTCTTTTTTTATATTCCTCTCGATGTGGCACACCTTTAAAGAGGCAGAAAAAGACACTTTTGTACCCCCTGCAAGCTGTTTTCATCTCTGCTAATGAATAAAATCAATTTCTGGATGTGTTTCTGAACGGCTGCTGAAGATGAGCGGATGAGTGAGACACAAAGGACTCCTGTTGTCTCCTGGACACCGTCAAACAGAGCGAAAGAGAAAAGAGATTATACAGACGGCCCTCTGGCTATACTTCTGTTCACCAGGGAGCGCTTACAATAATATCTGAGGGAAGGTTTCAAATATAACTCAGATTAATGTTGCTGTGAAGAATGACAGCTGAACAAAAGTGACCCTTTTCTCACACTTAAATCCCTCCTTTTGAAAACACTTTATTTTTATCTCTTCTGTCTTTCAGTGTTTTAAACTCCTGTCTACCTCTTTCTGAGTACAAAAACTCCCTTCAATCATGTTGCTGAGGACTGGGCCAGAGACTTTAAATGTTGTTTGTCACAAATCCTTCTTTAGTTAGATGAAAGGGAAACATGTTGTCTGTGTACTTAACAAGCCAATGGTAGGAAATCTAGTTTTGCAAGCCCGGGTGCAAATCACCTAGAGCCATGTTCACCAGCTACCTGACCTTCAAGGACAGAAACAAGTCTGGATTTAAATGTTTTTTTATATATAAAACCTTTAAATTCATTTTCTTCAAATGAAAGCTCTGTGAGACAGTAAGCAAAAGCAGTGATCAGTAAGAGTGTTCATCTAGCATAAATCTTAACTGTTTTTCTCCAGGTGGGTCTTCTGTAAGGACGCAAAATATGCTTTTGCTGCGGACTCAATCAACAGTTGTGCATTGTTTAGATTTAGCGTCTTCCTTTTGCAAGAGTTTAAAATAGTAACATTTCTAACAGTTTGGAGAAATTCTCACAAAGTGATAGTCTGATGTTTTCCCAGGGACATTGTAAATGAGGAAAGTACCGCCACTGTGTGTGTGGTTGGAGACAGAAATCAAGCTCAGTCCTTCAGATGAAAGCCATCTTACAGAATAGATCAAAATGTAAACATTATAGAGCATTTAAACCTTTCATAAGCAACTGTTTTTTAAATTCTAATGAACGTCTACCATAACCTTGTCGCAGATATCAGTAACCTTACATGAATTCAGTTTAATTTTTTACTCGTAACTGACTGAGGGCCTGATACACTAAAGGATTTTGTGGCTTTTGCACCAAAAGGTTAAGTAAAAAAGACACTGTCTAATGTACAAAAATGCAAGCAAAGGGTTAAATGCCCTAACTGCACTGCAGAGCAAACAGCGTCACTGTGAGCTGGTGCTGTTAACACATATTTAAATGAGCCATTTTGCAGTTATATGGAGATAAACAGACCCCTTTCTATGCAAATCAACCCTATTTCACAAAACGTTTCATTCACAAACAGTGGCACTCACAGCCACACACGGGTAGATTGAAGTCTGCTGAGAGTTGGTGGTAACTGCACCGCAGTATTTTTAAGAGATGTCACCCTCAAACTATTCAGTGCAGGAAAACAATTCAACCTTTGTATGACTTCAAAATAAAAGATCAGAAAAAAGTCTGTACATATGACTTTGATTACTACCATAAATATAACCAGAGGTGAAATCCGTCATGGGCTGTCATTGGCTCCACACATGGATGGCCAGGTCATCCATGTGTGGACGAGGATGCAAGTTTTTTTTCTTTGAGTTGTCCTTTCTTGCTCCATTTATAAGGAGCTTGGTGTTAAACTGTGAAAATCATATCACATTAGAGTCCGACCTCACAATAAAGTGGAAAAAGTTTCCCTTCCACCCCCTAGCTCATTGTCTTTATGTGGACAGAACTGAGCCCCTTCAGCATGAGAGTGTACTCTCCACATTCAGACAAAAAAAGAGCAAACTGAACGAAGTACGACAACTTTATGTGTTTGTATCCGAATATCATTTCAGCTATATGTTTTGTTGATTAGACCTTGAGACTATAGAGTATTTTATTATATACCGTGTTATATAGCTTCCTGTTTCCTGTACTAAACATCACTTTTTTTTGTGGTTTTGTTTCTTTTATTGCTTCAGAATTTTACAGCATGGAAAGCAATATGAAAACCCTGTCTTTTTAAGTGCTTTACAAATAAAATTGTGATTATTACAGTCCAAGCATGGAACAAGATAACTTTAACATTCAGAAACAAATACAGAGATTGTCTTTGATGGGTGGAGCTGGCTGTGATGGTTGTGCTGGAGTGTGTTTCTGTCCTTGAGGAGCAGAATATGCAATGGGAGCTCCCGGGGGACACAGGTACGGTAACAGAGCGAGCTCAGGAGCTGCAGGGCTCTGTGTTGTGATAACAGAGGCTTTGCAGGCGGAGACACTCACAGCATGAATGAACAACCCCACTGCAGCACAGCATGCATGCACACACATATATGAAACATAACATGCTGGTCATCTATAATCTTGTCTCTCTGTTGTTGTAATATTTTCACATGTCATTATAATGAACAGAGAGCACACAGTGACCTGCACACACAAACTTGCACGTGCGGCGCGGCCCTCTGCAGCACACGCCTGGCTGCTCGGCGAGGCCATGCTGACTGCATGTCGTACAGCAGCATCAGTATGCTACAGGCATGGTCCTGTGTCTACACCCCCCTCCCTCCCTCTCTCTATCTCTCTTCCCCCTCTGTCCACCTCTCCTTCATGCCTCCCTCCCTCTTGCCTCCATCACTCTCTCCATGCATGCTTGGCTCTGGGCCTCCCTCCATCCCTGATCTCTCCCTCTCTCAGAGTAAAACAGAGGCAAATCTGTGTTTCAGAGCTGCTGTGGATTCATCTCCTGACTCTTTTCAGCGTCCTTATCTTTGAAGAGAGTGTGTTTTCTTGTCCTCCCTCATAATTCCTCTTCCTCCTCCCCCCACACTCTCCCTCCTCCACCTTGTCTCTGCGTCACGGCTGGCTCTGCTGCTGGCTTTCTGGTCCAACTGGGGGAGCAGCATGCTAAGCTAATTATACCGCTAAGATCCAGCCATTCTGGATAATGCTGGTTTTCTTCTTCTTCTGTTGTATTTTACGCAGGAGGGGACTGGCCGTTAATTGCCCTTCTTATGTCTGTCATCATCAACATGTCCAAAACAGAGGTCTACAGTGTGTGTGTGTGTGTGTGTGTGTGCATGTGTGTGTGTGTTTGTGGGCATGTGTGTGTGAGAGTCTCAGTGGGTGTCTGATGGCAGGGTGCTCAAGTGTAGAAGACTCATCATGGGTTATTAGGAGCGTGCAGGGGGGGCAATCAAGCGTAAGAAAGAGAGAGAGATGATTCCTAAAGGGTCCTAAATTATGGCTGAAAAAGCATTGAGTTTTTCTCCGATTCTCATGACCCTAAATATTCATCTTGGCATCTTGGATACATTTTTGTTGCCATTTATAATTTATCATGGGAGAAAGAACTAAAAGTGTGGCCGTTTCAAGCTAGGGCGCACTCACACTAGGCCCAGTTGCCCTGTACCGTGCCGAAACACAATTGTCCCCCCTCTCTAGTACCCGGCCTGCATTCACATTGCTCCAGGCTGAACCAGGCCTGAGCATGATTACCTCTTGTACATATGTCATCATCTCTATTAGTACTACTACTGGATAGTGGCGGATTGTTCAAAAGACCTCAGAGTTCTTGTGGGGTTTAATCAGCTGTCTCTGAATATAAGTGTCTGCCCAAATTTAAAGTAATGAAACTCAAACTCTGCATTGGACCAACGTGAACCCTTTGCCGCTTTGATTTGAAATGATTGTCGAGTGGAACTGTCACATCGATTAGGCTATATGTCATGTACCCATTGCGTACCTTTTCTTTTGCATGAGTACCTGCAGTACTGTTGCATGCTGAAGCCCACCTCTTCCAGCCTTGCCTGGGCAGTGTACTATACTTGAACATGTCACACGTCAAATGAACTGGACTTAGGGGGTCAAACGTGCTTGGGTACGGTATGGTTTGCCTGTGTGTGTGTACCCTTTAATCAGCAGACAATGTGATACCTTGAATTGGACAATGGTTAGATTCACATCATGCAGTCTTCATATTTTCATTGTTTTTCTTATCTAACTATCAATCTACTTCAATTTGCCTGTTTCCAATAGAGATATCAGCCAACGTTTCACTGAAAGAAGAAAACTTTTCTTATCTTTGATAACCATATGCGACATATGTTTGTAGGTGTGTTGCTCAGGTGGATTGTGGGTAATGAATAATAACTCTGTATTAATCTGAGGTCTATAAAAGAGCATTATACTCAAAGCATCACACTTTATTTGAAAGAAGTTGTTGTATGTATATATTTAAACTCTGCTTTTTTTTTTAACTTCTCATCCATCAGAATGTGCTCTGGGATGTCTGTGTGTCTTTTATTGTTCCCTGTCAGATCAAAACACTCAGACACACATATACTCACAGAGTTCATATTGAATACAGTTGATACAGTAAGCATACTGGTGGGTCTTATTGGTCTAAAGTTAATTTACTGCACAGCGTCCTCAGACAAACGGAGGCAGATCAGGATAAAACCAGATAAAAAGCGGGACAGCATTTTACGCCATGATTAATTCATTTCTTGTTCTGCTTCCCTGGAATGAATGTGCAGTTAATATTTAATACTCCTGTGCTTTTCACATGATTGCAACATGATCGTCAGAGGGACACATGGTGAGGTGGGAGAGGGGGGTGAGCGGGAGGGAGCCATTGTCAAGACAGAGGGTGAAATTTAGTAATTGTTTAGTTAATAGTGTTTGTGCTTAGCAGTAAGACTAATGTGACACTAATTGAAATTGAAAACAAAATTATGTTGAAAGAGACGATTAAGGAGGGCGAGGGGGGAGACGAGGGGAGAAGGGGAGCACGACGAGTAGGGGGAGAGAGAGACACAGCATTAGCATATGTCATTCAGTGTTTGTGTGTGTGTGTGTGTGTGTGTGTGTGTGTGTGTGTGTGGAGGGGGTGATGACACAGTTTGTTGTTGAGCAGCACGAGAATAAACAGTGCACCTCCAGCTCTGTTTCTCTGCAGCATGAAACCCGAAAGAAACAGAATGAGTAACTCTGTGGTTTTTACACTTCATACAGTCATCTCTGCCTCGTGGAAACAGCAGAAGAAGAAAACAGAACAAAACAGGCAGAGAGACGATTGAGATTTCATATTACTTGATAATATAGCATCTGTAATGTTGATTTTGTTCATAATTGGAGCCTGGAGACTTCATAATTCCACATCAGGTTGCATTTTGCAATAATTTGCCAGATTCACAAAGAAATGGAAACTTTGGTTGACATTTCACTTCAGAAACTGCCTCCACTGAGAGGTTAGGAGGTATTCACATTCAGACTGAAGTGGACTACTGTTTGAGTCCTTCATTCTGGTTTTTTTTTTTTTCAACTCCATGATGTGTTTTTCAAAGTGACCATATTTGAACGAGAAGTGAAGCTGCACATGAATATGTACCTTAAAATGCAAAGTAATCGGCTAATGCTATAACACCGGCTGCCTTTGTGTGTCCCTTTTTTTTAAGATTAGCTATAAATTTATTGAGACATTTTTCAGGTTGCTGCTGTATGGATCTGTCAGTCACAGGTAGCCCCACCCTAACTCCTCCCCTGTTTTCTGGTCTGTTTAGCCTCATTTCCATGAAGCAGTCTGGTTCAATTCAGTCTGTTTGGTACCATAATCACTTATTGGCATTTTACACAGTCAAAAGTTGGGAATGGTACCAAATAAACCTTTCTGTACTGTCCTACTACCCTGGTTTGCTACCCTTCTGTTTGAGTGCCAAGCGTACCTATCTGACCCTAAAGGCTGACACATCGCAGTCCGGTGATTGGTCGAATCTACTGAACTAGTCTCTGGTAGAAGAAATCAGTTTCTTACTCTCTTAAAAAAAATCTCTATCTTTAAGAATTCTTTCTGTCATTGAGTTAGGAACAATGCATGTCAGTGACCAAAACAAACAAGTACTTTTAGTAGTTTTGCAGCCATTACAGTTCATGTCACTGCTGCTACTTCATTTCAAAGAGTTGGAAACAGTCATCTTGACCCCATTTATATCAAATAGACCCCCGGTTCCTTGTCTTCCACCGCCCTTTAATGGGAAAAAAAAGTTTTGTTGTGTTTCTACAGAGATATACCTTTTTGTTGAAGGGTACGACACTCCATTGACAAAAACAGTAATTTAGTCTAAATACACAGTTATTGTTGGTGTACTGCTGGGCCCGTGTGTCTGAAGAATTTAGTTTCAGCCATTACAGCTGTGGAAGGCTGAATCAATGAACTGGAGCAAATCCAAAAAGAAACTGTACCTTTGAGTCATTAACATCCCGAAATATGCAAATAATAAATCCAAAGTTTAAAATAACTGCTAAGAGCAGAGAGTGCAACATGTTCCTGCAGACAGTGTCATGTTGTAGTGATGTTATAGAGCTAATGTAAAGAACAGACTGATGGAGAGGTTAATGAGGGGCCAAACCAGTCATCCCCACCTTCTGACCCATCTCCTCCCCTCCCATCCTCCCCCTCTACATCGCCCCTTATCTGTCATTCACAGTCCCACAGCTGCTAATGAGCTTACACTGAGCCATACATTATGTCTGCAGCTGCGCCATCCATACAGCGCACACACACAATTTTTACTCCTGCTGCAGAACGACAGAGAGAGAGAGATCCAATTAGTTTCTCTTTTTTTCCTCCTCCTGTCGTCTCTCCTTCTCTCCATCGTCTTGTTTCAGATGTGTTAAAGGCAGGTTGTAAAACAAGACGACAGATCCAAACGAAGATGAGCCCCGTGGTCACACTGCTTTTGTTATTCAGGCAGAGTCACATTAGCCTCAGTTTGCGTGTGTGCGTGTGTGTGTGTGTGTGTGTGTGTGTGTGTGTGTGTGTGTGTGTGTGTGTGTGTGTGTGTGTGTGTGTTTTGAGGCTGTGCGTGACATTAGCCTTGCAGTCACAGGTAATGATCTCATCTCCCCGCTGGCGACTGGAAGAACACAAAGGGAATCACACACACTCACACACTGTGAGATGGGGAGCAGAGATTGGTATTGTAATGGTACTCTAATGGGCTACCTGACAAGTGCTTTTTCTTAATGCTGTGCCCCCCTCTCTCTCTCCCTCTCCTCTCTCTCCTGCAGGTGCGTTTTCCTTCTTTGAGGAGCAGCAGTGATATGGAAACCAGGTGTGGTGACGTACAGGTATGTCATGGTCTTTTAAACAATGCTGCTCTGTTACAACATCCCAACCTGCTGTTTGCTCCTCCACTTCAGCTGCTGTTAAACCAAATCTATGGACACTACTCGAGTGTGCCATTTCACCCAAGATTCATTCTTTGTCAAATATCACTCTACCACCGGGGGTCTAGTTTAGATGCACAAAGTTCCTGGTAACAGTTTTCAAATACAGCAGTCCCCAGAGTTGTGCACATGTCTGTTAATCAGTGTATTATCTCATTTACTCAAACTGGTGCAGCTCTAAAAAACAATAACAAGTGTCGACCTTTGCCATCATACAGGACCTGAACAGCGTTCTCCTGACAGACATCTTTTCTTTGTTTGAACTCCTCTCTATTTGCACCTCCTTTGTCTCAATGCTGAGTCATCTCACTTCTTTTCGCTTAGTGTCTGAAGCAGTTCTCCTGAACCTCATATAAGTTCACAGTGGAGTTAGTTGAAAGCCTGATGCTAAGTGTGCAGACACCTTTAAAGGTGTACCATGCAGCTGTGTGTTAGGCTGTGACAAAGCCACAGCATTTGAAGACATGGGGACTGCCACACTCGGGCTACTCTTCAGTGACATGTCAGGCGTCTTGTGTGAGTTTTAAGCACTGTTTTGTGCCTCGACGTGCACTTCTTTCAGTTAACAATCCCTAACTACAGATGCCTCAATTTATAGCTTCTAAAATGACCTTTGTGTGACCTTACCCCTCTCACTGACGACACAAAATGTGAAAGTGTCATAAAGGTCAGTTGCCTCTGTCGATGAATTTATTGAGTGTCAATACTGAAAAGGTGAACGAGGAAGTGATCAAAAACACATCAGAACACACTTCAGATAAATCCAGGCTGAATAACACACGTTAAAACAGAACGTCAAGTCTTCACATGTCATGATTTCATCATAAGTGCATGAATGCACACGAAGACAAACAAGCAGCAGGCGATAAAAAAGAGTTACGAAAAAAGTGAAAACATCTTTTTTCAGTTGCTGCTTTTTTTTCTGTACTGTCAAATTATTTATGCAACATTTTGACCTCTCTGCATTATGATGTTGTTTCTTCCTGAATCTTCATCCTACACCTTCCTCCAATATACAAACCAAACTTTCTATTAGATGTAACATTTGTTCTGCTTTGAATGCTGCAGCCCATCCACCTGCTCTCAGATCCGATGTGTGTTTTTTTTTCCTTCTCCGCCCCACAGACGCCCCACAGACACACTGTGATGCTCTTATATTCCTGCCTCTCGATTTTTCTATTTATACCCACTGAGATGAGCAATGAGCCTCCGGCAGCCCTCACTCACTCACCGACACAGAAACACACTTTCTCTCTTCAACACACACACACACACACACACACACACACACACACACACACACACACACACACACACACACACACACTGTGAGTTAAGGTGGAGGTTATAGGTTTTCATCAACACTGTGTCTGACCGTATGAACCAATGTAATGCAGTTAGCCATATTGTTGAGTCTCAGAAAGCGAGCAGAGGACCTGCTGTGTCCATGCTTTCAGCTTTGTGTTGCATTCTTCGGCAAAGCATTGATATATTCTGATATTATATATAACTGTGCTCTATTCGTAATTTGTACATATTTTATGTTAAAAAATTATGAAGAAATCTCCTGGAGACGTTTAAAAACTTCTTTAATCTTTCATTTAATCGTTCAGACTTCCTGATGTGAAAGATAGAGCCCAGGTTTCAAGAATGTTCTTACTTAATTGTCCTTCAAAGGAAAAATGGTGAACTTTGAAATGTAACAAACACTATAGTTTAGACCAGTGGTTCTAAACTGGTGGGTTCGGGACCCAAAAGTGGGTCACGGAGCTGTTTTCAGTGGGTCGTGAGCATGTGCCAGCAAAAAAACCTTGTCTCAAACAGTCTGTTACACGCTTTTTAAAACGTGTTAGTTTTGCACCATCTGAGGAACTAAACATTTAACGGAAGCTGCAAACTGCACAGTTTTTTATTAGATAAATCTGATTGATTGAAAAATATCAGAAATTTTGATTGTGATATTTCATGTTGGTGGTGGGTCCTAGTCTATGGACCCACCACCGACTCCTTCATGATCGTGACCCAAATTTCTGATATTGCTTTCAACCAATCAGATTTATCGAATGAAAAATAGTGCAGTTTGGACCTCGGACGGTACGAAACATGTGATGGAACAAAGAGAAGGAACAAAGCCAACATGCTTTAAGAGTGCTCAAAACTGAAAAAAAAAAAGACTTTTTGACACTTTTTCAAGTCACATATTCACGACCCAACCAAAACAGCACCACGACGCACTTTTGGGTCAGGACCCACTAGTTGAGAACCACTGGCTTAGACCATCAGGCGATAAATCCTGGAGCAACACTGTGACTCTAATCAGGGTTCAATTTTGAGGCTGTTGGTGTTTCTGTTGGTAACTTTTTTCAGTGCAGTGAAATACAGTATTTTTTGGGGGATGTGAAAACTTAGATAAGTGATATTTAAATCTATTTATTCACTTGGCTTTCTCTTGAATCGTTTATCAAAGAAGCTGAGAGTCTTGCAGGATTTGAAGTGGATTTAATTAACTCCAGTAATCAAAGAAACTATTAGCAGCGAGCCATTAACCTGCCTGTGTTGGAGTGACCTTAACTTAAGGTTATCTGGGCGCTTTGAGTACATGCCTTCACGGAGAGAGCTGCAGGAGTACTACTGTGTAAGTGAACCAGTTAAAAATGAATGAAGACAACATCCACGAGAAACAGCCCCGCCTGCATTATTTACTATATTGAGAATACACTGAAAGTGTGTCAGCTTGACTTATCCCACCTCCTCTGCCCTCTTTTCCCCCTCACCCCCCTCCTCCCACTACTATCATCTACTGCCTTCCTCCCCCCTCCCTCCCCCCATTCCTCGCCTCTTACGGAGTGATTCACAGAGTTTAGACTCTGAGCAGGGTCGGTGTCAGAGCTCTTCAGGAGCACAGGCTGGTCAGGATGTGCAGTTCGTATCGACTCTCAATTCACAGTGATGAAGGATTTTTGTATTGATTTTTATATTCTCAATGCATTTTTTAACATTTAGGTTTACATGCAGAGTTTGCCTTCTGCATGTAACAGCTCCTGCAGAAAAGATGTTTCCTTGGGCATGACACTTAAACCCAAGTTGCTCTGCATCTTCATCAGGTGTGTATCAACATGTATGAATTGATTAGTTAATACTGATGAGCTCTAAATGGGTGTGAATATATAGGTGTAACCTGCGATGTAAAGGCACTTTAGGTATTCTCAAAACTAGAAACGCATACAAGCTTAAGCTCATTTCCATTTGTCCCTGGAGTCTAGACACTGGTGGAGGTGGTGAAGGAAGGATGCAGGGTGTGATGAGGAGTAGACTTCTGATGAGCTGGACCCTGTTGAGTTGACCAGAGGTGACTGTGGTGGAGCAGGGTTGCAACGATCCACTGAAATGACAACTGACAGCCAAACAGGGGAACAGACTGAAAGTTTGGCGGTTGCAGGGTGATTGTTCATTAGAGGTTCCGGCTAAATCTGGTTGGTAAATTATTTAAGAGCGTAAACGGCCAGTATCATCTGAGCAGGTAGAGATGGGTAGAGTGAGGAAGTGATATTGATGAGTGATGAAAATTAAAGAATGGACATATGGATGTTCTTCCTGCTGGAACTCACGCTGAGCTTCATGACATCAGACACAGGTGAATCCAAAGCCACCAGACTCCATTAAAAAAAACATTATTAACACATAACTTTACCTCCGTACCTTTAGCAAAAGTATTAAATGAAAAATAAACAGATAAATGAAGCAAAGCTACTTCAGTGTCCCTGTTAACAACAGCAAGATTAAAGTTAAAGCTTTATTGACAGTTTGTCGTTAACGTTATCACCTCGGCCTCCTGTCGCCTCGCTGCTCATTCTGTCCTGCTAATAACTTCCTTTAATTACCTCTCAGACACAAATTATGTTTCTATAATGACACATAAACACGTTCACTTTATGCTTTAAACTTACTCTGGATTATTGTATAGTTATTTACATCTCACATTTGTCAAACACCAAAACTTTATGTGGAAACAACTGCAAGTTGCTCTTCACAACAGTCTGTATAAAACCAATTGGTTTGAGTAAACTCATGATGAAAGGTCTTAATTAATATGTCCACAGCAATTAAAAAGAAGCAGATAATGGCAATGAATGTATCTTAATGCAATGCTAAATAAGCCATACAGAAAAACAAAGTAGAGAGCAGATTTAAGACATTTAAATAGGTCAAAAGTTCTGAAAAGTAAAAGAGGATTAAGACACAATCAAATAAAACATAGACATATGATACTGTGGAGGAGAAGTAATGGATCGGATTAACTTCATTTGAGTAATACACCAACATAGTGATAATAAGCAGCCCTTTACACTTGAAGTATAATAACTGATGTTTTAAAAGAGTATCTGCATATAAACTGATGTAGAGAGTTATTACATGGCTGTGTTAAACACTTTATTCTGATCCCAAAGTGTCTTGTTTCTGAAGGTCATTTTATACCGGCTGCTTGTTTGCAAAGCTAACTGAAGTTCAGCTCATATTTGGAGCAACTGAAATCATTCTAACTTCAAGTCGAAGAACAAAAGAGTGAAAATAATAAACATTCACTTCAGTCTCTCTGCTCTGAATCTGCTGCTTGTCGCATGTCGGCCATGTTGGCTGTGTTGGCTGATTCATTTTCATCCATTGGGGCCCCAAGTTCTCCCTGTTGCTCACAGACATCACGTTCACGAGACGCCTCCTCTCCACCAAACAGTTTCCCTTAACATGTGTTTGTCTTCACATGTCTTTTTTTTTTAAAAAGGGGGTAGTTATACGCACAGCATGTAGGTGCAGGGCAATTAACAAACCAGCAGACTGAGGAAGAAGGTGTGCCTCCACACTTGCACAACATTTCGACCAGGTCTTTGTGGGGTTTTTGAACCGTTTGAGCAAGTGTGCGGGCATATCTTCTCCCTCAGTTCACACGTCTTTCACCCAGTTTTCACAAGGTTACATCTATCCATATCACTGGATGGACACACCAATGAGGCATAAATTACCCTTAATGATGGAAAGGTGGGGCAGTGAAATGTCTATTCTCCATGAACACATGAAAAGCTATTTATAAAGGAACTTGTTTTGAAATGGTACAGGGTGACAGTAGAAAAGTGTTGGGACAAATAAATTACCTGCTAACATACAGACATACTGTTTTTTATACATTTATTTGACTTGTGCTGCAGCAACATGTATGATGGAGTTTGTGTTTTGAGGGTTAACTGTGTGTGATTGTGTGTGTGTGTGTGTGTGTGTGTGTGTGTGTGTGTGTGTGTGTGTGTGTGCGTGTCATGTCTGCATATGCCTCAAACATGTTAATGAAATATGTTGAAATGTGATGGATACTCCCAGAGGCAAAGGTCCTCAAAGTTACACATCGTGTTGAAAGCATAAACATGTGTGACATTTCAGCAGAGCACATCTTTATATCCAACCCCTCAGAGGGTTAAAACACACACACACACACACACACACACACACACGCACGCACGCACACACATTCCCCTCTCCTCTACGTTAACCAAACATCTAAGTCAACCTGTCAGCCTGCTCTAAGCAGTGATCATCCTTCAGAGTCTCTGTTTCAGTATTTACATATAAAATTGTAACATGAGCGTCCTGTCAGTGCGTGTCAGAACTCCTCTATATGTGTGCCAACACACGCTCTTCACATTCAATATATTTCCTCTCTCATAAACCATCTCTCCACATGCTCGCTCCCTCTCCTCACATCTGTCAGACGCTTGATATCCTGATACATCTGACTTATGGAACAGTGGTGAGCTTTGATAGCTACGCTTTGCTGTGATTTTGAGTCCAGCTTCAGAGCTCTGTTTCACCTCTCTCTCTCTCTCTTATTTATTCATTCATTCACTCACACACACACACAGCACCCTGGTGTTTTAAGCTTTATGAGCAGAGTGTGAGACAGCAGGTGAGACGGGTCGCTGTGTTCTTGTTTGTGATTCTGGGTCAAAGCTAATCTCATTCCAGTCTCTCAGATTCACCTCCAGACATATTGACGCCTTTCAGAGGAGACTGTGTCATCTACAGGTTCAACTAAGGTCTGATTATAGTGTGCCCACAGTAAGCATCATTTCAACACAGTAAGGAGGATCTGAAGGAAGTGAAGTAACACTCTGTCTCAATCAGTGAAAGGAGGCAGTGACCGTGAGGATGGTCCTGAGCATTTTGCGTATTTTACAGCTCACAAACATGGTAGCGAACATAAACACAACTGTGCCCTGAGCCAAGAGAAATATTGAAAAAGAAGAGCAGCTTGTGTTAATTACAACAACACGAGTGTCTTCAGAACGTCTCATGCAAGTCGTCCTCCGTATTTGTGTTTTTTTTTAAGTCACGTTTGATCCCGCAAGTTTCTGTGAGATCTTGTGTCTGTAAAATCACCACCTTGAAATCGTTACTACAAATAGGTGTGTGTGAGGATTATCATGTCAAAAAAATGGTGGAAACTGTCCTTATGTATGTCTCGTCTAATGTGTAGGCAGCCAAGACGAGAAAAATGCATTTATCTTTGGTCATACAAAACAGTCAAACAGCTTGTGCACTGAACAGGACATCGATGTGCATACAAATACAAGGCCGTTAGGTCCAGTCAAAATAATCTGCGGACAGAAAGATTTATGTTAAAGATTATAATTCCATAAGATTCAGATATGTTCAATGTTTGAAGAATAGTTCCTGTAGGATTCATGTTTGTTGTTTTTTCTGCAGTTCCTCCTCATCTCTTAAACACTGCATGTTATTGTATGTTATGACATTTTGTTGCATTATTTATGTAAATCATGGACGTGCCTCATCACTACTATGTTGTGTTTCTGAACTCCAGCGCTGGATTTACATATTCAACACAGCGTGTTCATTGGCGAGCTGCTAACAACATCGAGAAGGTTTTTTTTTATCTTGATATCAGTTTCTCCTCCTTTTTATAAGTTGAGCTAAAAACAAGTGATCGCTTGTCTTGGTTTGTGTCGTTTTAGCCTTTCTGAGTTTGCATCATTTCAACAATGTGAACATGTTTTAATACTCTGTAGCATACATTTGTTGTTTGTGCAGTCTGTAGATTGCTGGTCAACATGCTACATGATGGTTTGGGCTCTAATTATACAGAGTTAGTGTATGTGCAGTGATTCTCTCAGAGAGTGGACTGCAGTCGAGCCGCTCTGTGTTCAAGCAATTATAGAGCTGTCTTTGTTGCCTTTAACGAGTTTGACCCTTTTTTGCAGATAATACGCATACATTTCTATTCTTTGTGCTTCTTTCTGTTCCTCTCTCTTTTTGTCTCCTTCTTTTGCAGTCTCTCTCTTTCGGTCATTTTATTTGCCTGCATGTGTGTATTTGAGTGTTTGTGCTGGAGGAATCTTATCCTATGAAAATATGTTGAACAGTTTGAGGGAGCTGACCTTCACGTTCTCACATCCATCAGGATGTTCCCATGCATTACCCTAAAAAGCTGTGTGTTCATATGTGTGTGTGGTTATGAGATTTACATCTACTCAGGTGTGTTTCTGCTGTGTGTTTGTGAGTGTGTGTGAGAGAGAGAGAGGGGAAAGAGAGAAAAGTATCTGCTGGCTACCCACAGGAGCATCCAGGAGTTATCTGTGCAGCCAAGCTGAGACAGACAGACAGAAGCTGAGAGAGAGAGGGAGAGAGAGAGGGGGGAGGAAGGTGAGGGAGGGAGGCAGATACTGAGGGAGGGAGATACGGCAAAAAGGGCAGAGATATTGAAGTGTGGGAGGGAGATAGACAGGAGGGCTCTGCACAGATAGAGACGGTAAACTACAGCTATACTTAGAGAAAGAGATGGGAGGAGGTGAGAGGAGGGAGCGAGGAGGAAGGAAGAAGTTTATGGATAAATCACAATTTTTAAAAGGTTTCAGTATGAAACCTTTTAAAAAATAATTTTCCTGGATTGGTGAGAACAAATATGCATCGAAACATAATCAAAATACTTTAAACTCTGGTCTTTGAAACATTTTAACCAGCAAACACAATTAAACTCTGGGTTATCTGTATTTCTTCAAACCCATCTCAGTCATCTTAGGGTGCAGATAGCACAGGATGCAGCAAAGGTGCATTTGCAAAACCTTGTTGAGAGAGACCTTGTTATGGTGCAGAATATTTACATGTTGGAATTAACGCCTTGGCATTCAAATGGCTTAATAACTTCAAAAGGAAACAGATAAGACATAAGATCGAGCTTCTTATGCCGTCATTTTAATGTTTTTCTGCAGCTGCAGTAATTGTTAGTAAGCTTAATATGCGTCATCATTAATAAGCACTGATGCCCTGATGTGATAGTGGAGTATCAACTGATTCATTTCAAAACACAAGTTTGTTATTCGATTTGTGTGTGTGTGTGTGTGTGTGTGTGTGTGTGTGTGTGTGTGTGTGTGTGTGTGTGTGTGTGTGTGTGTGTGTGTGTGTGTGTGTGTGTGTGTGTCAGCCTGTATGTGGAGAAAGACTGGAAGGGAAGTACGATGAGCAGATCAAGTTGTTTCTTTAGAAAACTTAAATATGTAAGATAATAGAGCACCATTATTATATATACAAACCTAATTATTAAAATATAATCTAAACTAGTAAAGCAATGATGTGACTGAAAATCCTGCAGGTATGGCAGATCGTCTCCGTGTCTCAGTTCAGTATTGAAGTCAGTTGTTCTTCCAGCACCAGTGTCATACTTTTATTGCGAACTCCTTTTTATGCTTCGCACAGAGAACGTTTGATCCCAAAATGTGAGAGCAGAAATAGTTATAGATAAGGAGACGTTGTAAGGAGACTGTTTTGTCTGACCGGATATTCACACAGATTTAATCTAGGAAGAGAGCTATAGTTTGCAATGCATCATGGTACGTGTAGTCACTGGTAACACTGCTCGACCTGCAGGAGAACTCAGCTGACTCAGTCAGTATGTCACTGAGGAATGTATGGATTTCAATTGACTGTGTGTACCAACAACACTGAGTGGACAAAATCATGATTAATATATATTTAGCATGCTATTAAAAGCTTTGCCGGGATCACACTGTGGCTGGTATAAAGTATAACTCAATTTCTTCTGGTTTTGTTTGCTTTATCATATGGATGCGTAAGGATACTTCTGTAAGGACATTTTTCTACGTTCATCGTTCAGTAGATCTCTGATCTAGCTTCCTCGCTCACAAAAACTCTTCTCCTTGTGTCTGTAGAAACTTTGAAAGCACGGCCTTCATCCCTGTTTGGAAGAGAAGGAGGAGGTTTAGCTGCTCAGACTGCTGAGTGTGTTTCAGTCTTTGCAGAGATCAGAGGAACTGTGTCCACGCTGAGACTTCCAAACCCCTGACAGCAGCACACATCTGGATGATCTGAGGCGAGGAGGAGGAGCAGGGGAGGAAGAGTGAAAGGAGGTGTGGATTAAAGGGGGCTCACGGCACAAGGTTAGGGCTTAAGGAGGAAAATGTATGAAACTGCAAAATGCAGCTGGCTATATTATTGTTCAGTGCGGTGAGTAGGGCAGCTTCATCATCTTATATTCCACAGTCTGATGCTGAGGGATCAATAAACCACAGAGAGGAAGCTCTTCTGTCTGTCTTTATGCCCAAAGTCCTTCTTCTCTTTCAAAATACTTTGTCTAAGATCCAAAAGTGGGCTCCCACTCAGAGTGAGGAGGTGAGACAGAATGGTGAGGTTGCCAAGTCCAGACTCTCTCACACACACACACACACACACACACACACACACACACACACACACACACACACACACACACACACACACAGGATTAAGGCCTACTGCTGGTTAACAAATCAATACTCTGTGCTGAATGACTGTGTGATGACTGCTGGTGAGCATTCACGGCTCCATGAGTGTGTTTCTTGTTACTGAATGTGTGTGAAGAAGAAGTGAGTGTGTGTCAACAATTGAGAGTCCAAAAAAAGGCCGTAGTCATCATGATGTCACTCATTGGCTTGTCACCTGCATTTTTTAAATCTGGAGTCCTGCATTTTTTTTGCCATCAGCTAGAGGTTGGCGATATGACCTGAGATTCAGATCATGTTTTCTCTCCTTTTTTCTTTTTCTTTTTGTGGTAATGGTATATCCTGGTATTGCAGTGTTAAAAGGTGTCAAACAAAACCTGTTTGATGCGATCCTCAACTCATTTCTGTGCAGAACCCGAGAAAGATGTTTTTATAAGTCACTGTGTTCAGTTGTCTTGGTTCTTGGCTCTTTCTTAATAAAAGTGGTTCAGCAACATTATAACTAGGTCATGTTGTAGTCAAGACCACACTAACTGAGAACAAGACATACCCGAGACCGGAGTGCTTCGACACAAGAGACAAGACCAAGACATTTATGGGTCAAGACAGAGTCAAGACCAACATTAGACCAAGACCAAGATAGGGTGACATCTTGTGTGCAGCAGGCGTGTCTCTTACTTAGACCGTAACACTGGGAAGGTTGCAACCATAACCGGGGGATACAAATCTATTTATGAGTTTTGGGGTTTTCCTTCTAATAACAGTAAGGACATTAAAATAGCCTATCAGTGGTAGTCTTCACTGGTCTTGATTCAAAATCCGGAGTCCCCCTTGTCCAAGACAAGACCAAGTAAAAATGCTTTTGATCCCGAGATGAAACAGATACCTTCAAAAAGTGGTCTTGAGACCGGAGTTCTACAACACTATAACTGGGGGCTTTCATTGTGAAGGATTTGTTGGAAATAAAATTTGTTTAACATGAATTCAATGGAGCGTCTGCGAAGCTACAGAACAGAACAGAACATAATACTGTTTCCAGAATTGATGCTGGTTTACCACACACTCTAGCTGTGTAACAATTCAGCTGTTCAGTTTTCTTGAAGAGAGAAATGAGCTATAGAGACCAAAACAGTTTTTGCAGCAGCCTGTAATCATTTTTATTTCTGCTATAAAGTTGGACATTTTAACATGGGGCTCTATGGGGACTGACTCACTTTTGGAGACAGCCTCTAGTGGACACACAATGTACTGCAGTTTTTTTTTTTAAACTTGAGTTGTGGTTTTTAGCTTGGTGTTTACATTATTAATTCTTTAACTCCTTTCAGTCTGCACTGTGAAGTCTGAGGACAAGTGTTCATCAACTTTCCATGTCTAACCTATATTCTCCCATCAGCCCCTCCTCCTTTCTCCCTCCTTTCATCTTCTCCTCCTCATTATAATTTTGTTAACATACATTTTCTAAATCCCCCACCATCACCCACTGCTTTTCTTCTTCCTCTCACCCTCTCCACTCTTCCCACTCCTTGAAAGCTGGAAATCAGGACAGTTAAGCAGCGGAGGGGTTAAGTGGAACCGTGCTTCGTGATTGGCTCCCGGCCGGCGGCCTGAACCAGCCTACAGAAAGAGGTAACCAGGCAACCTCAGAGAGGGAGAGAGAGAGAGAGAGAGAGAGAGAGAGGGAGAGAGAGAGAGAGAGAGAGAGAGGAGAGGGGCAGAGGAGCAGAAAAACGCGCTGAAAGCAGCCTGCATAGTTTGGAGGGGTATCGTGGAAAAAGATGTAACGGAGCTCGCACGCGCTCTACCCGGAATGGAAAAGTGGATTACTGTCCCCGCACACACACACTGTGGATGTCTGAACGCGGCACCGGGACATACTTAGTGGATTCTATAACGCCTTTTCTCAACATGGGAACTAACTGTGCTCTTTCTCGCTGTAGTGTAAAGGTAAGAGCGCAGAGCCCGTCCGGTCCGCGTGCGCACAGTGTCCAGAGACTGGTCTGTGTGTGTGTATGTGTGTGTGTGTCTGTGATAGTTTGTGTGAGTGTGTTTGGACCTAAAATGAGCCTGTGGATTCACTGTGCGCTGCTGCAATGAATTATCTACTGCTGCTGCTGGTGCTGTTGCTGATGATGATGGTGCATCGGGATTTTAGTGTGCGCGCATATGTTTGTATGTCAGTGTGTGTTTGACCGGTGTTTGGGGGAGTGACCCCCTCTCTTGAACATAGCTAGTTGTTCTTGGGGGTCTGTGTGTGTGTGTGTGTGTGTGTGTGTGTGTGTGTGTGTGTGTGTGTGTGTGTGTGTGTGTGTGTGTGTGTGTGTGTTAGGCGGGATGAGAGAGAGCCGGAGCTCTGCTGCATTCAGCTTCAGCCTCTCCCGCTCGTCTCACTTCGGCTGCAGAATTTAATGTAAAGTGACAAAAACCATCACAGGTTTTCACCCCTGTGGTCTCGCTGCATCTTTCATGTTTTTCGTGACCCTCGGTGCATTTCTAGCCCCAAAGAAAATGATGTTCGAAAAGAGGACAGCCGCTCTGTGGTGCACCGTGGAGACTTTCTGAAAACCTAATTCTACTTGATTTATTTTTATATCTCTTCACACTTTATTGATCCTACTGTGCGCACCAAGGTGATGTTTTATTTCACTTTGTAGCCGATATGTGCACATCCACACGGGCTGTATTCACTTTATTTAACGCTCGTTTACGCGCGGAGGTTTCCTGCTGTAAAATAATGCTCCTGATGTGTGTATGGAGGGGATTCGGTTTTACTTTGGAGTGAGGGGAAATGAAGTGAGACGCTGTACAGTGGAGGTTGTGGTGCGGAGGTTACAGTCAGTGGGCTTTGGAGAGCGGGTAGGAGGAGAGCTGCTGAATGGGAGCCCTGGTCAATTTGCTGTTGGGGGGGGGCGGAGGAGGCGGCGGTGGTAGTGGAGGTGGGGGCTCCGCTGCAGCTAAAAGCCGCATTAATCATGAGGCTGTGGAGCTCTGCAGACCCTCACCCTGCTCTCTGCTTCTGTCTGACACTCAGCCTGCTCCATGTGTGTGAATGTGTGAGTGTATGCATGTGTCAGTTTGGAATACAACCCAATCACACATCGGAGTGTTTCTGAGGTTTTGTGTCAGGCCTAAAATCAGTCTAATACATGCAAACCTGCACATGCTGAATTTCTTTCACTGCACAGCCGCTCTCTTATTAACTTTAACTTAACTGTAATTTGTGCCACTGTAACATCACTTCACTGCATGTCTCTTGGAAATCTTTGACTTGTTACTCTGACACATTTCTCTGCTGTTATCAGTTACTCAGCGGATTCAGAATTTCATGACACAATGATCATACTCTTTTCATAAAGGCACACAATCTTTTCTTGCATTACGGCACCTGTATTTGCAACTTCAAACAAAAGACAGAGTTCAATCACAAGATACAAACATACATGCGTTTGAAATAACATTACCGTCTCACAAAACACAGTATTCAGTAGAGGTGGGGCAAAAAATCGATACAGTGTAGTATCGCGATATTTTAAGTGGCGGTATTATGTCGTCTCATGGCGTCCAAATATGATATTTTAGATATGCTTTTTAAAATTTTAACTGCTGATGCACAATTCAATTTGAACAAGTTGCTTTGGTAAGAATTTGTGTCAAAGTTCAATTAGACTGAAATACAAATAAAAAGATTGTGAGATGAACAGACTGAGAATTTTATGTTATTTGAGAAAACAGTTGTTGATTTAGTTTAGTTGAGTGGACATAATATGCAGTTAGAAAGCTTAATTGCAATACTTTGTATCGCAGTTCTCAGCATATCGCCAAAATGTTTAAAATCGCAATAGAATCGTATCGTGTCTCGCGATAATATCGTATATTGTGGGGACTCTGGTGATTTCCACCCCTAGTAGTCAGGGAGCTGCAAAGAACAATACGGGGGGGGGGTGGGGGGGCTATGTTGGTCTCCTGATGCGTGACATGATGTAAACAGAAGCAACAGAGTAAAAGGTTATAGTGAAATATTTGCCTTTATACGCTATGTTTACTCGACAGAATTACAATGGAGGAGAACATACTGGTGAACAAAAGAAATGCAGCAGTTTCCTTATGTGGATATCGTACCGGTTGCGTGCACACACTCTATGGTTGTGCATTGATTTGCTTGGTATGAACATCACCACCACCTCCCACTCGCTCGAGGTGAATTCTACTGGTTCCATCCTGCTCTGTTCTCACATCATCTCACTGAGACTTTCTGAGGAAAACAATTCTTAACTTATTTTCTCTTCTGTTCTTTTATCCCATGTCTTCCTTTTTGGATGATGTACTTACCTGAAGTTTCCCTCGTTCTTCTCATAACGTAGTAACAAAGTGATATAAATTGCCACGGTAATCGGTTTAGGCCACCATATTTATTCTTAGTTTCAATATTTGAAACTACTGATATTGTAATTGTATCTGCAGAGTAAGCACATGCGCAGGTTAAACTACCACAAAAAGTACCCAAAAGACCATTTCAAATTTAAAAACACCTGTCACACAGTCGATACATCCAATAAAGTGACCTCATAATGAATAAACTTGAGTAAGAATTCCTCCGCACATTTTACAGCTGTATGTTGTTATTTAAGCTTTTAAAGTAGACATTTGAATGCCTCTCTGTTTTTCTTTTACTTTTGCCAAGGTTAGGGAGTTTCTCTCCCTCGCTGCCTCACAGAGCTCTTACTTCTGCCTGTATGGGCCCAGCAGGCGACTCGGGGGCTCCATGGAAACCTGCTTTGTGCTCAGACTGAAAGAAAAGACTGTTGAAGAGTCTTTTTCTTTCAATTCCACTCTCCGTCTGCTCCTTCACAGTCTCTGCCTCCCTTTTTTTAGCCAGTTTACACAACCCATTCTGTCTCGTGTAATTCATGTCTTTCCCATGCAGTGTAGTTTGTCCTGTCTTGAATGGCAGACTGTTTGAATAAATGAATGTTGGGCTGAAGCTTTACAGCACAGAGCTGTTATTAGTGTGTTCTTCACATCAGGACTCATGTGAACCTGCAGCTCTCTTTTCCGGTTCTTGGAGCTTTTAGCAGCTTTTGAAACACTAAGCCTGTAACTCTGAATTTGTGTCTCAGTCGGAGACTCTGTGTTCCTCTGGTATTTGGAAAGCTCTTCTGTTTTTTCCCTCTCAGAACAGTTTTGTGCTGAACAGAATTTGATCTGAAACCATGAGGATGTCTGCTTAGAAAAACGACAGGCTGTGAAAAATAAAGAGACACCTGCAGAGACTTACATGGAGCTCAGGGCGTTTCTGTAACTGTGCTCTTTGTAAGTTTAAATCCCAGCACTTTAGAAGTAAGGGTGGGAGGGGCTTATTGAACAGTACACATAGTTCAGACTTAAACCCCAACTGGCTACAAACCAGGTCCAGATTAGTGACTTTACGACCACAGAGTCATACTGCAACCTCATAATTAATGAGGCTGCCCACTGTTCTGAGGCACCCCACTGACACCTGTTTCCATGGATACAACTCAACGTCAAAGCAAATTGACAGACCTTCCAAGTAACCTACTCGACACGACTCAGGCTGTGAGTCAGAAGCCTTTCTTTTAGCTGAGGTGGAACAACACACATGTCTCTATGAACTATAACAAAGATTCAAAAGCTGTTCGCCTTATAATCTACCATTTATTTCTTATCTCCAACAACACATTTCCTTTTTTAGACTCCCTTAAGTAACAGAGGCACTGCTAGGTGCTGCAGGCAAGTAGAGGGGCCCAGACGGATGATGACATTTTCAAACAACAGCAGTGGCTCAAAATGTGAAAAGTTTAAAATGACAGTAGGAAACCTCCCTAAGGGGGCCCCATCTGATAGCCCTCACTATCGTCGTGCTACTCAGCGACATGTGCATTATTCCTGTGAAGAAAGATTTTCAATTAAAGTTGCCAACAG